>NC_059214.1:2440288-2640288 GCF_020615455.1 Coregonus clupeaformis | reverse complement strand
CTGGTAGGCTTGACGAAACAAAACGAACTGGCAACAGACAAACAGAGGACACAGGTATAAATACACTGGGGATAATGGGGAAGATGGTCGACACCTGGAGGGGGGTGGAGACAATCACAAAGACAGATTAAACAGATCAGGGTGTGACAGTATGCATTGATCAGTTTAGTGAAGTATGGAACTGGAGAATTCTGACAGCGGCCTGTGCGTGTCATGGGAGGGTTCTGTTTGTGGCTGTTGCGGGTAGCCCATCCAGAAACCTGTTGTCTGGTTGGGGGTTCCAGTCCGCAAACTGGGAGTTCTGCAGGGATTTAACAAATGTCAAGCAGATCTGTTCCCGTCTGCTCTCCAGGGACATGATTCCCAGGGTTTCGATGTCTTCCCAGTAGCTGGTGTAAGGGATAGTGCACCCAAATTACAAAATTACATAATTCCTTATCCTGTTAGCAGTCTAGGGACAAGTATTGACAGCAATCCATGTTTTGGTTTAGTTTCTCTGGCACTGTTTCCAAATGCTTACGTTTTAGCATTTGTGGCACAAATCCAATTCAAGTCATGGGACCGATATGAGCAATTTTCACGCATCATGTCCAAATCATCCAAAAGTATCGTAAAAATGTGCCAGCCATTGCCAGGGAAACTAAACCAAAGCACGGATTGCTGTTATACCTTGTAAATAGACTGCTTACAGGGTAAGGAAACCAATGTGTAATTTTGAAATTTGAATGAACTATCACTTTAAGACTGGATCGAGATAATACTGGGAATATACTACACACTTTATACTGGACAGAAATACACCACAATACTGGAAATATACTACACACTTTATACTGGACGGAAATACACCACAATACTGGGAATATACTACTCACACTTTAGACTGGGAGAGGCAAAAGTATAATTACAGTATATTACATAGAGCAGTTCACAGACTAATGTGATCCAAAACAGGTTCGACAATGATGCTGTGCATGCATTATCTCTATCTCTGTCTATAGGCATTATCCAGAGGATAATCAAGGCAGACTATAACACCTCTTGTTAGAATGAGGAGGACCAGACCTCTAGCTCTCATTAGCCCAGCAGAAGGAAGGGCCTAATTAGATTTACAATCCTACCTGGAACGTCAGGTCAGTCAAGTCTCATAGTGTCAGGTTCCGCAGTGTCATACTGGCATGATGGAGCCTAAGGTATACAACCAGTTGTATTAGCCAACCAGCCACTGGAGAGCTGGTGTGTGCGTGCTGTGTGTGACGTATCGGCGGCTGTGTTTGTTTCTCCAGGCTGTCTCAGCCTGACAGCTCTCCTGCTAGACATCAACCCTAAAGGCTCCCTGCCTGTCACAAACAGAAACTGCCTATTGTCTCACTACTCATCTGGGGGAAAACTCAATTTGTAAAATCCACTCTACGCTTCTAATTTGAAGGCATCATGTCAGCATAGTCCACCAGATATTATGACTTTATATCTTTACTGCTACATGACCTTTTCTTACCCAGTTCACCCTGTGTTTGTGTGTCAGCATGTTCACTTCCTGTTCGATGCAGTCATGTCATGTGAAGGCTCAAGGCTGCTTGTATTTCCTTCTATGACACATGATTGACAGTTGGCCTCTTGCCCACTCCACTAATATTAATCACTTATTGATTTCCTATCACTGACTCTCACACGCTGTGAGTTACAGACCTGGAGGAGAAGACAACCAACACACAAACTGTGGCAGAGAGAGGTTTTGATGTGTCTGTTTAGCTGGAAACAAATATTTCGACGAAAGCAACATCTTCCTGTTGGCTTAATGTTGATGCTAAAACACATACAGACCATAAACCAGTTGAAATGAGAAATGTCTATGTTCTACTGAGTGTTCTTCTAAATAACAGTGTCTTCCTAATGAATTCTGTACCGGTGTTTATTACCTTTATATGCATTGATTGTTTTAAGCAATGGTGGTGTATCGAGCTGCGGTAGAGGAGTAATGAATATGGTGTGTCCAGCCGTGGTCCTACCATTGATCTCATCAATACTAAGTGGCCTGGGGCATATTTAGACCTGATGGGAGGAGGAGGAGAGGAGAGGAGAGGAGAGGAGAGGAGAGGAGAGGAGAGGAGAGGAGAGGAGAGGAGAGGAGAGGAGAGGAGAGGAGAGGAGAGGAGAGGAGAGGAGAGGCTTACTTTGAAGAGATCGTGATTGGGTCTTGTCACGACTTCCGCCGAGGCTGCCTCCCCTCCTTGTTCGGGCAGGCTTTGGTGTTCGTCGTTACCGGCTTACTAGCCACTGCCGCTCCATATATCATCATTCCATTTGTCTTGTCTTGTCAATTACACACACCTGGTTCTTATCCCCTCATTAGTCTGTGTATAAGTGTTCCCTCTGCCCCCCTTGTCCTTGTGGGTGATTGTTTATTTGTGAGAGTAGTGTAGCTCGGTGGAGCTACTCGTACCTTGTTATTGCCGGGGTAGATATTTCCCCTGTGCCTGTTATTGTTGGAGCTACCGTTACCTTGTATTGCCAGGGTAGATTTTCCCCTGTGCCTGTTTCATTTGTCGCTATCCAGCGCTATTTGTGTACGACGGAATAAACTCTGCATTGGGTGATTACACTCCTGCGCCTGACTCCTTCTATCACACTCATCACATAATCACCCACCCACTATGGAGTCAGCGGGAGAAGAGCGCATGCCTGGAGTCGTGGAGAGGAGAGGACTCGATCTGTCGAGACCAGCTGGGCAACCGGATCCAGCCACCTACACCCCAGCACCCAGAGGGATCCAGATATCCCGACCACGGGCGTTCGACGGGACGGCGGCGCTCTGCCAAGGATTCCTCCTCCAACTGGAGCTTTACTTCTCCAGCATCAGGCCGGCGCCATCGGAGCGGGAGAAGGTGTCCGTCCTTGTTTCCTGCCTCTCAGGGAAAGCCCTGGAGTGGGCCAACGCGGTTTGGAACGAAGGAGGACTACGCGAATCGATCACCCACCAGAGGGTCGAGAGGCGGGCGAGCGGATGGTCCACCTGAGGCAGAGGACGAGGACCACACAGGACTTTGCGTTGGAGTTTCGGACTCTGGCAGCGGGGTCCGGGTGGAACGAGCAGGCCCTGATCTACCATTTCCGGTGCCATCTGTGGGAGGACGTCCGACGGGAGCTAGCCTGCTGGGACACGAAACTGGTGGACATGGCCATCCGTTTGGACAACCTGCTGGCAGCCAGAGGACGTCCGGGTAGGTGTCTGCCCGTTTCCACCCCGGACGACTCGGATCCCGAGCTGATGGAGCTGGGTGGAGCCACCGTCCGAGAGAGCGGAGGACGACAGCGACAGTGCCACTCTGGTGGCACGAAGGGACAGTACACCACATGTCGTAGTCAACGCTCTTTTGGGCCTGGAGGCGGCAGGCAGGGCACTCTCGCATCACCCCAGGTATCGAACACCCACACTCGTTTAGAGCCCTCTGCTGTGCACTGTACCCTACCTATCCACTTTCCCGATCACATGGTAGTTCCCCAGTGTAAGGCGCTAGTCGATTCAGGCGCAGCAGGGAACTTTATGGACAGGGCATTCTCACGCCGTCAAGGCATTTCATTGGTTCCCCTATCCATTCCACTCCCCATCAGAGCACTTGATAATCGACCATTAGGGTCCGGGTTTGTAAAGGAAGTCACTGTACCAGTCACCATGATCACCCAAGAGACTCATTGTGAGCAGGTTACTTTTTCGATTATTGAGTCTCCTGCTTTCCCTGTGGTATTAGGTCTCTCTTGGCTAGCACTCCACAACCCCACCTTCTCATGGCCGCAGAGGGTTCTCACGGGGTGGTCACGAGAGTGTCAGGGTAGGTGTCTAGGTGTTTCCGTTGATGCAACCACGGTGGAAATGTCACGCCCTGGCTCTGGGGACTCTTATATGTTGAGCCAGGGTGTGTAGGGTCTATGTTTTGTGTTCTATGTTCAGTTTCTAGTTCATGTGTTTTCTAGGTTGGCCAGGGTGGTTCTCAATCAGAGGCAACGAGAATCAGCTGTTGCTTGTTGTCTCTGATTGGGAACCATACTTAGGCAGCCTGTTGTGCACTTGTGTTTTGTGGGATCTTGTTCCGTGTTGGTTTGTATTGTTAACCGAGGACTTCACGTTTCGTTTGGTTGTTTTGTATTTTGTATCGTGTTGCCAGTACACTATTAAAAAGATGTACGCATATCACGCTGCGCCTTGGTCCAATCATTATGACGATCGTGACAGGAAAGTCCATACGGTACCTCCACCGTGCGCATTCCCCCCGAATACCATGATCTGGCGCACGTGTTTTCTAAGACACAGACGACAAAATTACCACCTCATCGGGCGGGGTAAACCTTTGGGTAGACGCTGTACCTCCCAGGAGTCGTGTGTACCCCCTGTCGCAGGCTGAAACGGAAGCTATGGAAACATATGTCACCGAGTCCCTGGGCCAGGGGTATATACGTCCCTCCACTTCACCTGCCTCCTCGAGTTTCTTCTTTGTGAAGAAGAAAGACGGCGGTCTGCACCCGTGCATTGATTATCGATCACTGAACAAGGAGACTATAAGATTTAGTTATCCTCTCCCCCTCATTCCTTCAGTGATTGAGTCAATGCATGAGGGGCGCTTCTTCACTAAATTAGATCTCAGGAGTGCATACAACCTGGTGCGTGTTCGGGAGGGAGATGAGTGGAAGACAGCGTTCAGCACAACCACGGGGCATTATGAATACCTGGTGATACCCTACGGTTTGATGAATGCTCCATCCGTCTTCCAGTCCTTTGTGAAGGAGGTGTTTCGGGACATGCTTGGTTGCGGTGTGGTGGTCTACATCGATGATATCCTGGTGTGTTCTGCTACGTGCGCCGAGCATGTGTCCCTGGTTCGCAAAGTGCTGGCCCGACTGTTGGAAAATTACCTTTATGCCAAGGCAGAGAAGTGTATGTTTTTCCAGCAGTCCGTCTCCTTCCTCGGATACCGCATTACCACCTCAGGTGTGGAGATGGAGGGAGATCGCATTTCAGCCGTGCGTAATTGGCCGACTCCAACCACGGTTAAGAAGATGCAGCGCTTCCTTGGCTTCGCCAACTACTATCGGAGGTTTATCCGGGGCTTTGGCAAAGTCGCAGCTCCCATTACATCACTGTTGAAGGGTGGGCCATCCCGGCTCTGCTGGTCTGCTGAGGCTGACCTGGCCTTCAGCAAACTGCGGGGTCTGTTCACCTCAGCACCGGTACTGGCCCACCCCGATCCATCACTACCATTCGTAGTGGAGGTGGATGCGTCCGAGGTAGGGATAGGCGCTGTCCTGTCTCAACGCTCCGGCACGCCACCCAAGCTCCTCCCCTGTGCCTTCATCTCAAAGAACCTCAGCCCAGCGGAGCAGAACTACGACGTTGGTGATCGGGAGCTGTTGGCTGTTGTCCGAGCTTTGACCGTGTGGAGGCATTGGCTCGAAGGGGCGAAACACCCTTTTCTCGTCTGGACGGACCACCGTAACCTGGAGTATATCCGGGCAGTGAGGAGGCTGAATCCTCGCCAGGCCAGGTGGGCCCTATTCTTCACCCGGTTTGATTTTACACTGTCATACATTCCGGGTACGAAGAACGTGAAGGCAGACGCACTGTCCCGGCTGTATGACACAGAGGAGAGGCCCAGAGACAACACCCCCATACTCCCGGCCTCCTGCATTGTGGCGCTGGTGGTATGGGCGATGGATGCGGATATAGAGCAGGTATTACGCACAGATCCATCTTCACCTCAGTGTCCAGCTGGGCTGCGGTATGTGCCTGCTCTTATCCGTGATTGTCTGATCTACTGGGCACACACGTCACCCTCCTCTGGTCACCCAGGTATCAGTCGTACAGTGTGCTGCCTGACCGGAAAGTACTGGTGGCTTACCTTGGCTAAGGACGTGAGGGTGTGCGTCGTCAGAAGGCCAACGCTGACCGCCACCGCAGTGAGGCCCCGGTCTTCGTACCGGGGGATTGGGTCTGGCTCTCGACCCGGAATCTGCCCCTCCGCTTGCCCTGCCTGAAGCTGAGCCCGCGGTTTGTGGGGCCGTTCAAAGTCCTGAGGAGAATCAATGAGGTCACTTAAAGGTTATTACTTCCCCCTGATTACCGTATTAACCCCTCGTTTCATGTGTCTCTCCTCAGGCCGGTGGTGGTTGGTCCGCTCCAGGAGTCTGAGGTGTGGGAGGTTCCTCCACCTCCTCTGGACATCGAGGGGGCCCCAGCGTACTCTGTCCGTTCCATCCTGGATTCGAGGCATCGGGTGGGGGGCCTTCAGTACCTTGTGGAGTGGGAGGGTATGGTCCAGAGGAACGGTGCTGGGTCCCGGTGAGGGATATCCTCGATCCCTCCCTGTTGCAGGATTTCCACCGTCGCCATCTGGCTTGCCCTGCTCCGCGTCCCTTCTGGCCGTCCCCGCTGCTGGAGCTGGCCGTCCCCGCTGCTGGAGCTGCGCGTCAAGGGGGGGTACTATCACGACTTCCGATGAGGCTGCCTCCCCTCCTTGTTTGGGCAGGCTTCGGCGTTCGTTGTCACCAGCTTACTAACCACTGCCGCTCCATATATCATCATTCCATTTGTCTTGTCTTGTTAATTACACACACCTGGTTCTTATCTCCTCATTAGTCTGTGTATACGTGTTCCCTCTGCCCCCCTTGTCCTTGTGGGTGATTGTTTATTCGTGAGAGTAGTGTAGCTCGGTGGAGCTACTCGTACCTTGTTATTGCCGGGGTAGATTTAGCCTGTTATTGTTGGAGCTACCGTTACCTTGTATTGCCAGGGTAGATTTTCCCCTGTGCCTGTTTCGTTTGTCGCTATCCAGCGCTATTTGTGTACGATGGAATAAACTCTGCATTCGGTGATTATCATCCTGCGCCTGACTCCTTCTATCACACTCATCACAGGTATCAATAGGCATTTGGTGATTGGGAGGCTAAATTCATTGTACTTCTCTTTAACTGCCATTTCCCGAAAGTCAGACTCTTCCCACACTCCATCAAATTTTTCTCAGCTTCAGAAGCATCTGCATTCACAACATTTTGTGTGGTTACCCTTAGAAATATTCTCCAGACTTGTGTTGAGGGAATTGTTGATATATTGTCAGATTTTGATTCTGGATAACATTTTATTTGGAAATATGCGCCAAAAATACTGTTTACGTACATGTCTTTAGTATTTTACAGATAGAAAGATGAAAAAAGTATACTGTATCCTCAATCTGCTCTATGAATGTCCGGTCCTCGAGTGTCTTAACAAAATGAAACCCAAATACTTAGGCTGACTTCATCCAGTGTCCAGATTTGTGGTATATGCAAATATGCACATATTTAATGAGATAAATATGGGATGGAGAAAACACACAATACAATATTTCAAAAAAGTTGTAATAAAAAAAGTATTATATTGCTGTCTGTATTCATCTGGTTCATTGTGATTTGATTAAGGGGGGAAAATGACCCTATTTGGGTGTGGTGCCTCTCGTATTTTTCAATGGGTTGAGGTTTTATTTAGCATTGTAAATATATATGTTTTAAACATCCACTGTGTAGATTAATACAATGATACAATGAAAACGGATGCAAATAGTGAGCCTCCCTTTCAGTACAATAAACTCAACCATTGAAAGAAAAACACTGAATCGTTAACACTAGTTGAAATAAACATACATCCCCATATCATCAGTTTCTGTTTCCATCTCCAACAGGCGCTGACTCGTCACGGCAACAACAGTAGCAAGAGTAATGACTCGCCATGGTACTGAAATCAGCTGACCTTCAATGCACAAATTACATTACGCAGGAGAGAGGAGGGGGCGGCCATCTTGGAGAGTGATTTAGGTAATTCCCAGCAGCAGCTCAACTGGGAGGGGAGGGGAGGAGAGGGGGAGGTTGAGGGGCAGGCCTTGGAGCGATGCCTGAGACATAGTGTTGGGAAGGAGTCTGTAGTAAATCAGATGTCTTTTCCACCTCACTGATTCTGAGAAAGAATATAGCAGTTCTGGCAGCCAGGGGAATCAACCCATTACCAGGGAATGGGTTAAATGTTTCCTAAAGAGGGGGTCAATTTCTTCTTAACTAACTCTATACTATCAACAATAATAACAACACACAGATGAGTCTCTCACACCGTTGACACATCTCGCTCTGTCTCTTTCTCTCTCCTTCTTCTAACTCTCTTTCTCTTTCCTTCCTCTCTCTCATTACTCTCCCTCTTTCCCCTTTGCTCCCCTATACTCACCCTCTCTTTCTCTCTACAGTTCCAGGAAAGAAGAGAGCACCTGTTGCCCAGGTCGCTGTCTGTGTATTTACCTGCATCTGTAACTGATATTGGCTTCCTAGTCATTCTGTTCCAGGGGAAACACATTGTGAGAAAGCCTCATCCGTCACACTAACAAACCCCTGGCAGCAGCACAGCTCTCCGCGTGCCCATAATGCTTTACGACATTGTCATTTAAAGATGACACATGATAGGGCAGGATTTAGCTGGCCAATATTCCCCTACACACTCACACAAGCACGCATGCACACACACACACACACACACACACTGTTGGTGCTGCAGACGAGGCAGAGGCAGGCAGAGATGGATGGGCAGCTGCGGAGTGTGTGTGTGTGTGAGTTTGTGTGAGTTTGTGTGTGGACTGTGTGTGTGTGCGTGTGTGTGTGTGTGTGCCCTGACCATTATAAGTGTGAAAAAGCTTAGTCTATTTCACACTGTGAGCTTTTTTACATGACAACCGGCACTGTTTATTTATTTGATTATTTGAGCAGTTTTTACGTTCTCCATTAAGATCTGTCAGTACTTAGAGAGAGGGAGACAGAGAGAGAGACAGACAGAGAGAGAGACAGACAGAGAGAGAGACAGACAGAGAGAGAGAGAGAGATGGAAGGAGAGAGAGAGATGGAAGGAGATAGAGGTACAGAGAGAGACAGAGACAGAGACATAGTCCGTAGGACTGACCAGAGGTCCATAAGTCTTTACTGTGCTACCAGAGAGGACATGTTGGCTCTAACTAACAGGACATCTGCTCCTCCACCTCTCATTTACATATCTGACCATAATTAAGCTTTAAGAGACAGCAGAGTTAACGGCTGATACCAGCTCTGCTCTGGAGAGGAGGACTGTTTTCATTTGTCATTGTGGTGTCAGAGGAGACAACTACGCAACTAGCTGGATTTATATGAAACAGAAAGTCCCAAGTCAATCTCTGTTTGATGGCTAAGGGCTATTGTCTACAACTAGCTTTCACAGTCTCAGTCAGAATTAGACGTTCATCCATGTTTCTTAAACGTCAAATTTTGAAGCTCTTCCAAACGTCAAATTCCAAAGTGTTTAAGGTTAAGTTTAGGCATTAATTCTGAATCTCTAAACAACTTTCTATCGCTGGATTCGAACATGCAACCTTTGGCACCAGAGGCAGATGCTTAAGTTTAGTCAATAACTCAGAATTTTTAAGGTCAGTGTTATGTTTAGGCATTAACTCCAAAATCTTAAGGTTAGGCATTAACTCCGAATGGTTAAGGTAAGGGTTAACAAAAATCTCTAAAACAACTTTCTATCGCTGGATTCGAACACCAGAGGCAGATGCTTACATTTACATTTACATTTTAGTCATTTAGCAGACGCTCTTAACCAGAGCGACTTACAGGAGCAATTAGGGTTAAGTGCCTTGCTCAAGGGCACATTAACGTCATTTAGCAGACGCTCTTAGCCAGAGCGACTCACAAATTGGTGCGTTCACCCTATAGCCAGTGGGATAACCACTTTACAATTTGGGGGGGGTTAGAAGGAATACTTTATCCTATCCCAGGTATTCCTTAAAGAGGTGGGGTTTCAAATGTCTCCGGAAGGTGGTGAGTGACTCCGCTGTCCTGGCGTCGTGAGGGAGCTTGTTCCACCATTGGGGTGCCAGAGCAGCGAACAGTTTTGACTGGGCTGAGCGGGAGCTATGCTTCCGCAGAGGAAGGGAGCCAGCAGGCCAGAGGTGGATGAACGCAATGTCCTCGTTTGGGTGTAGGGACTGATCAGAGCCTGAAGGTACAGAGGTGCCGTTCCCCTCACTGCTCCATAGGCAAGCACCATGGTCTTGTAGCGGATGCGAGCTTCAACTGGAAGCCAGTGGAGTGTGCGGAGGAGGGGGGTGACGTGAGAGAACTTGGGAAGGTTGAACACCAGACGGGCTGCGGCATTCTGGATGAGTTGTAGGGGTTTAATGGCACAGGCAGGGAGCCCAGCCAACAGCGAGTTGCAGTAGTCCAGACGGGAGATGACAAGTGCCTGGACCAGGACCTGCGCCGCTTCCTGTGTAAGGCAGGGTCGCACTCTCCGAATGTTGTAGAGCATGAACCTGCAGGAGCGGGTCACCGCCTTGATGTTGGCGGAGAACGACAGGGTGTTGTCCAGGGTCACGCCTAGGCTCTTCGCACTCTGGGAGGAGGACACAGCGGAGTTGTCAACCGTGATGGCGAGATCATGGAACGGGCAGTCCTTCCCCGGGAGGAAGAGCAGCTCCGTCTTGCCAGGGTTCAGCTTGAGGTGGTGATCCGTCATCCATACTGATATGTCTGCCAGACATGCAGAGATGCGATTCGCCACCTGGTTATCAGAAGGGGGGAAAGGAGAAGATTAGTTGTGTATCGTCAGCGTAGCAATGATAGGAAAGGCCATGTGAGGATATGACAGAGCCAAGTGACTTGGTGTATAGGGAGAAAAGGAGAGGGCCCAGAACCGATCCCCTGGGGGACACCAGTGGTGAGAGCACGTGGTGCGGGAGACAGCTTCCCGCCACGCCACTTGGTAGGAGCGACCGGTCAGGTAGGACACAATCCAGGAGTGAGCCGCGCCGGAGATGCCCATCTCGGAGAGGGTGGAGAGGAGGATCTGATGGTTCACAGTATCAAAGGCAGCAGACAGGTCTAGAAGGACAAGAGCAGAGGAGAGAGAGTTAGCTTTAGCAGTGCGGAGAGTCTCCGTGACACAGAGAAGAGCAGTCTCAGTTGAATGACCAGTCCTGAAACCTGATTGGTTTGGATCAAGAAGGTCATTCTGAGAGAGATAGCAAGAGAGTTGGCTAAAGACGGCACGCTCAATAGTTTTGGAAAGAAAAGAAAGAAGGGATACTGGTCTGTAGTTGTTGACATCAGTGGGGTCGAGTGTTGGTTTTTTGAGAAGGGGAGTAACTCTCGCTCTCTTGAAGACGGAAGGGACATGGCCAGCAGTCAAGGATGAGTTGATCAGCGAGGTGAGGTAGGGGAGAAGGTCACCGGAGATGGTCTGGAGAAGGGAGGAGGGGATGGGGTCAAGCGGGCAGGTTGTTGGGCGGCCTGCAGTCACAAGTCGCAGGATTTTATCTGGAGAGAGAGGGAGAAAGAAGTCAAAGCATAGGGTAGGGCAGTGTGAGCAGGACCAGCAGTGTCATTAGACTTAACAAACGAGGATCGGATGTCGTCAACCTTCTTTTGAAAGTGGTTGACGAAGTCATCCACAGAGAGAGAGGAGGGGGAGGATTCAGGAGGGAGGAAAATGTGGCAAAGAGCTTCCTAGGGTTAGAGGCAGATGCTTGGAATTTAGAGTGGTAGAAGGTGGCCTTAGCAGCAGAAACAGATGAAGAAAATGTAGAGAGGAGGGAGTGAAAAGATGCCAGGTCGGCAGGGAGTTTAGTTTTCTTCCATTTCCGCTCCGCTGCCCGGAGCTCTGTTCTGTGAGCTCGCAATGAGTCATCAAGCCACGGAGCTGGAGGGGAGGACCGAGCCGGCCGGGAGGATAGGGGACACAGAGAGTCAAAGGATGCAGAAAGGGAGGAGAGGAGGGTTGAGGAGGCAGAATCAGGAGATTGGAGGGAGAAGGATTGAGCAGAGGGAAGAGATGATAGGATGGAAGAGGAGAGAGTAGTGGGAGAGAGAGAGCGAAGGTTGCGGCGGCGCATTACCATCTGTGTAGGGGCAGAGTGAGTAGTGTGGGAGGAGAGTGAGAGAGAAAAGGAAACAAAGTAGTGGTCGGAGACATGGAGGGGAGTTGCAGTGAGATTAGTAGAGGAGCAGCATCTAGTGAAGATGAGGTCAAGCGTATTGCCTGCCTTGTGAGTAGGGGGACGGTGAGAGGGTGAGGTCAAAAGAGGAGAGGAGTGGAAAGAAGGAGGCAGAGAGAAATGAGTCAAATGTGGACATAGGGAGGTTGAAATCCCCCAAAACTGTGAGGGGTGAGCCATCCTCAGGGAAGGAACTTATCAAGGCGTCAAGCTCATTGATGAACTCTCCAAGGGAACCTGGAGGGCGATAGATGACAAGGATATTAAGCTTAAATGGGCTAGTGACTGTGACAGCATGGAATTCAAATGAGGAGATAGACAGATGGGTTAGGGGAAAAATTGAGAATTGAGAATGTCCACTTGGGAGAGATGAGGATTCCTGTACCACCACCCCACTTACGCCTCACTGTTGCCTATAGTGGCCGGTTTCCACGTCATCTCCAGATGTCCTCCGACATGGATGGACGTTGAATGATGACTTGGTTGTCTAAGGTCCATTCAGGTGAGCTCTAGTAAGGTGTGTGTTTGTGTATGCGTGCGTGGGTGGGTGTGTTTTTAATTGTATTATCCTTGTGGGGACCACTAGGAAAATGGCTATTTTAGAGATATTTTAGGGTTAGGGTTAGAATTAGGGTTAGGGGTTATGTTAAGAGTAAGGAGTTAGGGCTAGGTTTAGGGTTAGGGTTAAGGGGTTAAGGTTAGGGTTAGGGTTAAGGTTAAGGGTCAGGGTTAGGGAAAATATGATGTTGAATGGGAATCAACTGTTTGGTCCCCACAAGGATAGTAAAACAAATGTGCGTGTGTGTTTTGGATGTGGGTGTGCACGTGCGCATGTGTGTGTGTGAGTGTATTAGGGGCCCCTATGAGGGAATATTTCAGGTCCAGCTGCAGTGAAACATCTCACCCCCTGGCCCTCCTGGCCCCACGGCCCCAATTAATGAGAGGAAACAGAATCCAGAGGCACAACACAGTAACACACACTAATTATAAAGCTAAGCTGGAGGGAGACACAAGGCAGGTAGCCTAGCGGTTAGAACGTTGGGCCAGTAACCAAAAGGTCACTGGTTCAAATACCTAAGCCGACAAGGTCAAAATTTGGCGATGTGACCTTGAGCAAGGCACTTAACCCTCATTTGCCCGAGGGGTGTTGTACTACTATGGCTGACCCTGTAAAACACCACATTTTCAATGCACCTCTCTGGTGTATGTGACAATAAAACACACACATATATATATACTCAGACAGACTTATAGATACTGTAAACGTAGCCTCTCTGTATGCCAACTGTATTGCTGCCAATAGGTATTTTGTCACGATTCTCTAAAGCGGAACCCAGAAGCAGACCAGGACAAGGTGAGTTGAATGAAGGTGAGTATTTATTTAAAGACTTAAATGTGGAAGCAGGAGAATCCAGGTGACGGAGCTGGCAGTGGAGGTGAGTTGGTGGGAGTGAATGGGCAGATCCAATGATGTTTCTGAAGCCACAGACGACCAGGCAGAGGTGGAGTGAATATTCTGGGAGAGTAACTGTAGACAGAGGAAACGAAGGTGAGTTCATAGCAAGCAAAAAGTAACTTTTAGTAATCTGAGGCTGATACGCAGGCACAACATACTGTTCATGGCTAACGATCCGGCAGGGAATGGATGGCAGGTCAGAGCTTATGAAGTGGAGAGGTGATGATCAGAACCAGGTGTGCAGATAGCTGATGAGATGCAGGTGCGGGTAATGGAGAGATCTCCCGCCTTGCTTCATCGCCCGGCAACCAGACAGGGTGCGTTCAGGAAACTCAGGAAAAAAAACTCCAGGACAGAAAACAGGCAACTCAGGCAGAAACCGACTCAGGAAGCGGGATTCATGACATCTTTATGGCATAGTTGGCAGTTCACATGTCCCATGAACACAGTCGCTGGTTCAACTACTGGGGTCTGAGGCTAATACAGTCTAATATGGCATGTTCGTGAAAGCACTACATTTGCAAAACTTCTATAACCAAAATCCTTGACCTCACTATAATAGGGAATAGAGTCATGCTACTGTCTTATATAAGGCCCAGTTAGCTTGTAAGGTAGAGAGGAGGAGAGTAAGAGGACATTAGTGCCAGCCTGACCTGCTCCACTCAGCTTCTTACTCTGACACTGCCAGGAAGAAAGTACCAGCTATGTAACAGTCCGTGACTGAAATGACACCCTATTCCCCATGTAATGCTCTTCTTTTGACCAGAGCCCATACAGCCTTCACAAACATTATACAGCCCTCTTCAGCCAAAGTTCCTCAATGTCATAACACAGGGGGAGAGTGTATCTAAAGTGGTGCAGTAACCATCCATTTTATTAAGACAGTTTTCTGCCTGGTATAAAAGCATATGGATTCAGAGCCATCTCATTCTGAGAAGCGGCCCACGCAGGGATGGAGAAAATATTTATGGTTTCCTTAAGTGATGTCTCCTACAATGTAATTACTGCATGGAGAGATAGAGATAGAGAGAGAGATGGAGAGAGGGAGAAAGAGAGAGAGAGAGCGACAAAGAGAGAGAAAAAAGAGAGAGAGGGGGTGGGTGGGACAGAATAGTTTGCACACTCATGCCTTCCACTCCTCTCTCATTAATCTCTCTCTCTCCTTTCGTTTGTGCCCAAACAGGAAGCCATGGATGTTAATCTGATTGCTGGTTTTGAACACAGAGAGATAATTCAATCTAACAGGGGCTAACCCAGTTACACGCACTGTTACGTATTGGAATAGCCTCTAGTCTGGCAGGTACATGCACACACACACATGCAGAGGAATGGCTGTTGTCGCGTGTGTCTGAAGCAGAGGGGGACGCTGTAGGGGTGTGTGTGTGTGTGTGTGTGTGTGTGTGTGTGTGTGTGTCTGTGAGAGAGAGAGAGAGAGAGAGAGAGAGAGAGAGAGAGAGAGAGAGAGAGAGAGAGAGAGAGAGAGAGACAGAGAGAGAGAGACAGAGAGAGAGACAGAGAGAGAGACAGAGAGACAGAGAGAGAGACAGAGAGAGAGACAGAGAGAGAGAGAGAGACAGAGAGAGAGAGAGAGAGAGAGAGAGAGAGAGAGAGAGAGAGAGAGAGAGAGAGAGAGAGACAGAGAGAGAGACAGAGAGACAGAGAGAGAGACAGAGACAGACAGAGACAGAGACAGAGACAGAGACAGAGACAGAGACAGAGACAGAGACAGAGAGAGAGAGAGAGAGAGAGAGAGAGAGAGAGAGAGAGAGAGAGATGGGGGGAGGGGGTCAGTACACACACATCTTAGTGCAGTGTGTGTCCAGGATGGGGCTGCCCTAGATTTCTGCCTGTAGGGTTCTAATATTTGATGATATGTAGATAATGAGTACAAAACGACAAAGACTGGAAACCAATTTAGGATATTTAATAAGGACCGGTCGTGGAACAGAGCACTAACAAGCATAGAGTTCAACATGCTTTTGTTTCAACACACTATCTGAGCAGAGCCCTATAATCCCAGGTAGTTATGACCTAGTAAAAAGGGCACTGACATCTTCACCTCAGAAACCCACCATAGACAGGTTAATATTGGACTGACAGGTCTGCTTCATATAAACAGGGTGTGTGAAGACGACAACAAATGTCTTCAAACACACAGAGAAGAGTATTTACTGTCTCAAACCTTGTTATCCAAAGGAAGAAGTGAATCAAGTGAAAGGGAAAATGTGCTTGGTTTCCAGAAGCAGAGTGATACATCAACCAAATTGAATATATCATAAAATCTACTTCAGTGTTTCATCGGCCGGTCAATGATTTTAAACTCTTTAATAGATAAACATGTCTTCTGAGCATTGATTGATTTGACAAAAAGACATCAAGGAGAGAAGGATGATGTTACGTAATAACTGGGTGATAGAAAAAGATGGCAGTATAATTCACACAGTACACACACTTTACCATGCATAACAGAGGGAACGAATGAGGAGAGAAGAGAAGAGAAGAGAAGAGAAGAGAAGAGAAGAGAAGAGAAGAGAAGAGAAGAGAAGAGAAGAGAAGAGAAGAGAAGAGAAGAGAAGAGAAGAGAAGAGAAGAGAAGAGAAGAGAAGAGAAGAGAAGAGAAGAGAAGAGAAGAGAAGAGAAGAGAAGAGAAGAGAAGAGAAGAGAAGAGAGGAAGGGGCAATCAAAGACATTGTTCCAGGACTAAGATAACACTGGGAGCCAATGGGACTCCTTACTGAATGAAACTGAATGGAACTCAATGAAACTACTTGACCAGTTGGCTCCGATGTCTACTTCCTGGTCTCTTTATGACACTACCTACTGTCCAATCCCTCTTCGTATAATTTTAGCCCAGGCCAAAGTAACACAGACTCGGTTGCGTCAATGAAAACATCAGTATGGCGCTCTTAGTATGACACTCTCTCTCTCTCTTTCCCTCACCAATGCGAAATTAAAGGGGTTCCTTGAGAAAGGTGGAAGAGCTATTAGTCTCTCAGTCTAAAAATCACACGCACACACAGAGACACACACACACAGGCTATTTGTCTCTCAGTCTAAAGAGGCAGAGCAGGACTAGAAGATCAATACAGATATCTTTAGGCTGCTAATCGGCCTCAAATATATTATGGATGGTAATTCTCACTGGATTAGATGATTTGGGCTGTGTGTGCGCAGCGGTTTCTCTCAATCACAACACACTGGGGAGACGGTTGGTTAGGGATACACTCTTACAGGAAGCCTTATGACTCATATACAGCAGAGAGGCAGATAGTTATTATGGGTTACACTGAATGGCATGCCAAGATGATATATTGCAGGTATTATAAAAATGACTGATTTGTTCAATTGTTCAATGAGAGTGAGCCTGGTCGCGCAAATCAACATTTCAGGAGCAAGCAGCCTTCCATGAACACAAAATCTGCTCACAGTACAGTGGTGCCACATGTGGGGAACCGTATACAACACATCCGCTTTCTCTCCTCATCTTTACCTGAGTGAAACAGTAACTATAATTCTCTTCAATAGGACAAATTTGGTGGTAAATTAGACCAGACAGAGGACACACACACAATTAGAAGACACAGTAATATACTGAACACAAATATAAACGCAACATTTTCAAAGATTTTACTGAGTTACAGTTCATATAAGGAAATCAGTCAATTGAAATAATCGCATTAGGCATTAATCTATGGATTTCACATGACTGGGCAGTGGTGCAGCCATGGGTGGGCCTTGGAGGGCATAGGCTCATCCCACCCCCCCCCCACCACACATTTCTGGGATTTGTTATTTCAGCTCCTGAAACATGGGACCAACACTTTACATGTTGCGTTTATATTTTTGTTCAGTGTAGATAGATTCAGTGAAGGGAGAGCTCTGTTCAGCTGCTGCGTATCGTTGGCTGTTCACGCTAATTGGTGTTTCTGCTCAAGCACATTCAGACAAACACAATAAGTAGAGGACATCATTATTTACCCCACACTAAGGTTCTCTTACTGACATTCACTGGTGCTAAGAAAATTCTCTGCATTAGATCATTCTGGAATCTATCTGTCCAACTACTACCCATGATCACATTGGATTACCATTACACAATGAGTCACAACAGATACTGTATATTGAGAATGTTTTAAGGAGGACTGGTTTTCACTCTCCCTCCCTCTATCCATCTCTCTCTCCATCTCTCTCTTTATCTCTCTCCCTCTCTCTCTCGCTCTCCCTCCATCTCTGTCTCTCTCCATATCTCACTCTCTATCTATCAGGGTAATTTCTCTAATGGAAAGGTTTGTATTCAGGCCAGATTCCTGCCAGCCAGTAAGCGATGCTCCTTAACTGCTTAAAGAAATATTTAATCCTTCTCCTGCTGAGGGGAAGTATACAGCTGTAGAAAAGTGGTGCAGGACCTTATAATTACAACTCGGTTATACCTCTGTACTTCCTGGTGGGGGTCTCGAAGGGGTCGTGGTGTGTGTGTGTGCATGCGTGAGTGACTATGAGAGAAGTGGTGCCTGCTGCATTAGTTACCAAGCAACACTTTGGTGGAGAGCCATTGGCCAGGAGAGCCACTGGTCAGGAGAGCCACTGGTCAGGAGAGCCACTGGTCAGGAGAGCCACTGGCCAGGAGAGCCACTGGCCAGGAGAGCCACTGGTCAGGAGAGCCACTGGTCAGGAGAGCCACTGGTCATGAGAGTCACTGGCCAGGAGAGCCACTGGTCAAGTGAGCCACTGGTCAGGAGAGCCACTGGTCATGAGAGCCACTGGCCAGGAGAGCCACTGGCCAGGAGAGTCACTGGCCAGGAGAGCCACTGGTCAAGAGAGCCACTGGTCAAGAGAGCCACTTGTCAGGAAAGCAACTGGTCAGGAGAGCCACTGGCCAGGTGAGTCACTGGTCAGGAGAGCCACTGGTCAAGAGAGCCACTGGCCAGGAGAGCCACTGGTCGGCCACTGGTCAACCACTGGTCAGCTAAGGTCTCAGTCTGATGAAGTGCCTTTAGCCAGCCAGACCAGCTGGATATACAGTATAAATAGCTTCTGAATCATAAATAAAATGTGTGTATGGAACTCTTCCAACACAACACCCACTCACATCCACATCCTCTGCTAATGTCTGTCTGTTCAACAGTAAATCTTGGCTGGCAGAGTCCATTTCTATACAAGAAGGATGGTATGGGGGCTTCCTTAGGCAGCTTACTGGCAGCATTTGGTTGGGGGGTGGGTCTGGTCTAGGCGAGGGGGGCTGGGAGGGGGGTACTGGTGTTACAGAGACTGAAGTGAGTGGGTGCCAGCGGCTCCATTAACTCTGATTGAAGGTGAGGCAACACAGATTACATTTTCAGTGAAGGTGAAGAGTTTCTCTCTGAGCTCATCAGACAGACAGACAGACACACACACACACACACAAAAACACAAACACTCAGCTTGTCACACACACATGCGTCAGACAAACACAGAGTTATGGGCCGACGATCACAGGCCAGCGCTTCACTGGATTGATGAAGAGCGAGAGAGAGAGAGAGAGAGAGAGAGAGAGAGAGAGAGAGAGAGAGAGAGAGAGAGAGAGAGAGAGAGAGAGAGAGAGAGAGAGAGAGAGAGAGAGAGAGAAAGCGATGGAGAGAGTGAGAGAGAGAGAGAGAGAGAGAGAGAGAGAGAGAGAGAGAGAGAGAGAGAGAGAGAGAGAGAGAGAGAAAGAGAGAGAGAGAGTAAGAGAGAGTGAGAAAAACATGTCAGGGAGGATGAAATACTATACAGGGCACTCAGCGCATTACAGCCACAGATATCTGAATATATTGCATGTATGGTAAAGAACATGGGACAGAAAACTTGTTCACAATTAATCAGTCGTAAGAGTCAAACGAGGAAAAAATAGCAAATGTATTTGTGGAACTAACGGTTCTGTCCATTCTAGCGTGGCCAAATAGTGACAACCAATTGATCAACAGTAGTGTGTGAGAGTGGTGAGAGGATACAGACAGAGTGTAATGGGATCCTTGCAGTGATCCTGTACCTGGGTGAGACTACTGAGACTCACAATAGATACGGTGACTCATGCCTCCATCACACTGTGCACTGGACAGCTGTGTCACTAGAGGCTAACAGAGGGATCAGACTGTAAATGGAGAGAATAGAGAATGAAGGAAGAGGGGAGAATGGTGGATGAAGGAGGGGAGAATGGTGGATGAAGGAAGAGGGGAGAATGGTGGATGAAGGAAGAGGGGAAAATGATGGATGAAGGGAGAGGGGAGAATTGTGGATGGCGGAGAAAATAAGAGGTAGGTAGGAGGAAGAAGAAGAAGATGGTAAGAAGAAACCAGGCAGTGTTTTTTTTACAATCAGGAAAGGGAGAATGGAGAATGGTGTGTGTGTGTGTGTGTGTGTGTGTGTGTGTGTGTGTGTGTGTGTGTGTGTGTGTGTGCGTGTGAGAGAGAGCGCGAGAGAGAGTATGTGTGTGCGTGCATGTGTGTAACACTCCAGTACTGCCCTAATTTGTTTACAGAGGTGTCCTGCAGACCATACGTCACAGTTATGTCTGGCTTTAGCTATTAACATGTCAGTGGAGGCTGGTGGGAGGAGCTATAGGAGGATGGGCTCATTGTAATGGATGGAATGGAATGGAACCACGTTTCACTCCGTTCCATTAATTCCATTCCAGCAATTACAATGAGCCTGTCCTCCTATAGGTCCTCCCAGTAGCCTCCACTGTCACACATAGACAGTCTAGAGTTGATATAGCTGCTACCTTCCTTCTCCCAAATAGGTGAATGCAGGATTTTTTACGGTTAAGTTCAGACAGTAATTCTGATTGGTTAAGGTTTAAGGTTTGGGATAGGGTTAAAACTAAAACAACAAGACGGTTAAGTTTAGGCATTCATTCCGAATGGTTAAGGTAAGGGTAATAAAAAAACTGCACAAAAAAAAAATAACTGTGCAGAGCACTGGGATTGAACCCACGATCCTCGGAGCCGGAGGTCGCTGCTTACACCCATCCGTCATCCCCATCCGCAACACCTTAGCAAGATGTGAGCCTACTTGATGGTAATAGTGCTCACCGTTGCCCCTAGTGGCCGGTATTGAAATAATCTCCCAACATCCTGGGGACCTGGACAAACCTCAAATATTGCATTGGATCTGGAGTGAGTGGCCTGGCTGGAAACATGGGGGTATTACACTGGTAGTGGATGAGGTTTTCATCCCAGAGGGCTGAGATGGGGCGATGATCAACTAACACTCAGATTAAAAGGTGAATATGTATTTTTATTTCTAAACCCCACCTGAGAGGATCCTCAATAATGAGGGGGGACAGAGAGGATGCAGCTAGTTGCCAGACTACTGCCCTGTGGAAGGCCTCACTTGTGGTCACTTCTAACACCTTCGTTTCACATAGAGAAAAAGAGAGAGAGAGAGCTCTTTCTCTATCTCTTTATCTCTCTCCCTCTCCTATTTCCTCTAACTGCTGCTGACCTTCTGCCTTGCTTATTAATAAGACCAACTGAATGGATCTTTAGAATTAGGATCTATTAGCAGAGCAGAGATGAGATGCAGATATTCCAGTAGAAGACCATCAGGAGTCTCCAGGGAGGGACATTGTGATCATTCATTACAGTAACATTCTCTCAGAGTGGCTATTGTGGGACATAAACCGTCTGAGTGGTTCAATTCCCCAGAAATACATTAAAATGTCAGGACATAGCCTATTGGTTATTAATGGTCCTGCCAGGCGCAGGAAGAAAAATGCCAAGCTGGGAATAAATACAGAAGGCTTCAGAAATAAAAGCAGACTGAGTATTCAAGGAAAGTTTAATGCTGCCATAGTGGGTAATGGGGTGAACGATGTAGCCTGGTGTTGCTGTACCAACACAAGTGAGTCTTTGGATTTTTGTCAAATTGACTACCAGTCTCAGTAAGATAATGTTGTATTTCAACATGTAAATTAAAGATAGGCCTGCTGGTATAATCAAGGTTGACCTTATTGTAGTCAACAGCAACTCAATTACAATTAACCGAATTAACAATTAACCTAAAGTCAATTAGGCTAATTTCTCATGGCTCACCATAAGAAAATGATATTCAATGTCACAAATACCAACCTAAGAAAGGTTAGTACACACTTACTGATTAACACTACAATCAGTGGATTGTGTGTGTTTGTGATTGAGCCCCCTGCTAAGAAGAGTTGTTCCAATCACACAGTGTGGGGTCTACTGTACCTTCTCAGTAAGAGGGGGAGAGGTTGGGGGGGGATGTCAAGCACCAGCCCATCCATAATTACTATAGTCCAGTAGGGGTCTGGCTGCTCTGGGGGGTCAGAAAGGGCTAGGGGCAGTGGGCAGGCCTAGGTGGGGTACAGAGAGGACAGGGTCATGGCTCTGCTGAGACAAACTAACAATTGAGCAGAGAACCCAGGAGAGAGAGAGAGAGTGTGAGTGAGTGAGTGAGTGAGTGAGTGAGTGAGAGAGAGAGAGAGAGAGAGAGAGAGAGAGAGAGAGAGAGAGAGAGAGAGAGAGAGAGAGAGAGAGAGAGAGAGAGAGAGAGAGAGAGAGAGAGAGAGAGAGAGAGAGAGAGAGAGAGAGAGAGGTACATGGAGTTCCAGATGAAGGTTTGTTGGAAACTGACAATTTTTTTGTAACTGACTAATTGACTTGAGCAAGTTTTTAGTATGTTTATAACTATATAAGTGGAGCAATTAATGTGTTATGGGTTAGATGGAATGATTTATGTGCAAATGTTTTTGGAGTCCTGAGTCCTGAGTCCTGAGCGAAAGGGACCAACGCCGGCCCGGAGTAGAGGCCCAGAAGAAGATGGTCATCGTGGAAGGAGAGCCCTACTGGGCCCTGGGTTGGGTCCGGTTAAGTGGTAACTTTACTATAGCATTGATAAGAAAGACTATGACCAAACAATGTGCCCTAGACCATATTCGGGAGATCTCTAGAGCCTTAGAGAAAATTGGCAATGCTAAAAGAATTGCGTAAATTGGGTCTGCAAAACAGAGAGGCTCTTGACTATCTTTTGACAGGTCAAGGAGGCACTTGTGCCATCATTGGCGATGAATGTTGTACTTTTGTCCCAGATCATTCTTCTAATATGACTGATCTCGCCGAATACATGTGTTGATGGTATCCTAAATGAAATGATAAAATATACAGACCACAAATTCCAACTGGCTATACTTAAACTCTTTAACATCATTCTTAGCTCTGGCATCTTCCCCAATATTTGGAACCAAGGACTGATCACCCCAATTCACAAAAGTACACAAACAACAAGTGTGCGGTTAAAATTGGCAAAAAAAACACACACACATTTCTTTCCACAGGGCCATTGGGTGAGACAGGAATGCAGCTTAAGCCCCACCCTCTTCAACATATACAGTACCTTACAAAAGTATTCATCCCCCTTGGCGTTTTTCCTATTTTGTTGCATTACAACATGTAATTTAAATTGATTTTTATTTGGCTTTCATGTAATGGACATACACAAAATAGTTCAAATTGGTGAAGTGAAATGAAAAAAATAACATGTTTCAAAAAAATTCAAATAAATAAATAACGGAAAAGTGGTGCGTGCTTATGTATTCACCCCCTTTGCTATGAAGCCCCTAAATAAGATCTGGTGTAACCAATTACCTTCAGAAGTCACATAATTAGTTAAATGAAGTCCACTTGTGTGCAAACTAAGTGTCACATGATCTGTCACATGATCTCAGTTTATATACACCTGTTCTGAAAGGCCCCAGAGTCTGCAACACCACTAAGCAAGGGGCACCACCAAGCAAGCGGCACCATGAAGACCAAGGAGCTCTCCAAACAGGTCAGGGACAAAGTTGTGGAGAAGTACAGATCAGGGTTGGGTTATAAAAAAATATCAGAACCTTTGAACATCCCACGGAGCACCATTAAATCCATTATTTAAAAAATGGAAAGAATATGGCACCACAACAAACCTGCCAAGAGAGGGCCGCCCACCTAAACTCACGGACCAGGCAAGGAGGGCATTAATCAGAGAAGCAACAAAGAGACCAAAGATAACCCTGAAGGAGCTGCAAAGCTCCACAGCGGAGATTGGAGTATCTGTACATAGGACCACTTCAAGCCGTACACTCCACAGAGCTGGGCATTACGGAAGCGTGGCCAAAAAAAAGCCATTGCTTAAAGAAAAAAATAAGCAAACACGTTTGGTGTTTGCCGAAAGGCATGTGGGAGACTCCCCAAACATATGGAAAAAGGGACTCTGGTCAGATGAGACTAAAATTGAGCTTTTTGTCCATCAAGAAAAATGCTATGTCTGGCGCAAACCCAACACCTCTCATCACCCCGAGAACACCATCCCCACAGTGAAGCATGGTGGTGGCAGCATCATGCTGTGGAGATGTTTTTCATCGGCAGGGACTGGGAAACTGGTCAGAATTGAAGGAATGATGGATGGCGCTAAATACAGGGAAATTCTTGAGGGAAACCTGTTTCAGTCTTCCAGAGATTTGAGACTGGGACAGAGGTTCACCTTCCAGCAGGACAATGACCCTAAACATACTGCTAAAGCAACACTCAAGTGGTTTAAGAGGAAACATTTAAATGTCTTGGAATGGCTTAGTCAAAGCCCAGACCTCAATCCAATTGAGAATCTGTGGTATGACTTAAAGATTGCTGTACACCAGCGGAACCCATCCAACTTGAAGGAGCTTGGAGCAGTTTTGCCTTGAAGAATGGGCAAAAATCCCAGTGGCTAGATGTGCCAAGCTTATAGAGACATACCCCAAGAGACTTGCAGCTGTAATTGCTGCAAAAGGTGGCTCTACGAAGTATTGACTTTGGGGGGGTGAATAGTTATGCACGCTCAAGTTCTGTTTTTTTGTCTTATTTCTTGCTTGTTTCACAAGAACAAATATTTTGCATCTTCAAAGTGGGAGGCATGTTGTGTAAATCAAATGATACAACCCATTTTAATTCCAGGTTGTAAGGCAACAAAATAGGAAAAATACCACGGCAGGTGAATACTTTCGCAAGGCACTGTACATCAACAAATTGGCGAGGGCCAATTTAAGCCCCACCCTCTTCAACATATATATCAACGAATTGGCGAGGGCACTAGAACAGTCTGCAGCACCCGGCCTCACCCTACTAGAATCTGAAGTCAAATGTCTACTGTTTGCTGATGATCTGGTGCTTTTGTCACCAACCAAGGAGGGCCTTCAGCAGCACCTAGATCTTCTGCACATATTCTGTCAGACCTGGGCCCTGACAGTAAATCTCAGTAAGACAAAAATAATTGTGTTCCAAAAAAGGTCCAGTTGCCAGGACCACAAATACAAATTCCATCTAGAAAAAAAAACAAAAAACAATACATACCTCGGCCTAAACATCAGCGCCACAGGTAATTCCACAAAGCTGTGAACGATCTGAGAGACAAGGCAAGAAGGGCCTTCTATGCCATCAAAAGGAAACATAAAATTCGACATACCAATTAAGATCTGGCTAAACATACTTGAATCAGTTATAGAACCCATTGCCCTTTATGGTTGTTAGGTCTGGGGTCCACTCACCAACCAAGAATTCACAAAATGGGACAAACACCAAATTGAGACTCTGCTTGCAGAATTCTGAAAAAATATCCTCTGTGTACAACGTAAAACACCAAATAATGCATGCAGAGCAGAATTAGGCCGATACTGCTAATTATCAAAATCCAGAAAAGAGCCGTTAAATTCTACAACCACCTAAAAGGAAGCGATTCCCAAACCTTCCATAACAAAGCCAACACCTACAGAGAGATGAACCTGGAGAAGAGTCCCCTAAGCAAGCTGGTCCTGGGGCTCTGCTCACAAACACAAACAGACCCCACAGAGTCCCAGGACAGCAACACAATTAGACCCAGCCAAATCATGAGAAAACAAAAAGATAATTACTTGACACATTGGAAAGAATTAACAAAAAAAAACTGAGCAAACTAGAATGCTATTTGGCCTTAAACAGAGAGTACACAGTGGCAGAATACCTGACCACTGTGACTGACCCAAACTTAAAGAAAGCTTTGACTATGTACAGACTCAGTGAGCATTGCTATTGAGAAAGGCCGCCGTAGGCAGACCTGGCTCTCAAGAGAAGACAGGCTATGTGCACACTGCCCACAAAATGAGGTGGAAACTGAGCTGCACTTCCTAACCTCCTGCCAAATGTATGACCATATTAGAGACACATATTTCCCTCAGATTACACAGACCCACAAAGAATTTGAAAACAAATCCAATTTTGATCAACTCCCATATCTAATGGGTGAAATACCACAGTGTGCCAGATTTGTGACCTGTTGCCACAAGAAAAGGGCAACCAGCGAAGAACAAACACCATTGTTAATACAACCCATATTTATGTTTATTTATTTTCCCTTTTGTACTTTAACTATTTGCACATAATATGACATTGGAAATGTCTTTATTCTTTTGGAACTTTTGTGAGTGTAATGTTTACTGTCAAAACATTTGTTTTTGTTTATTTCACTTTTGTTTATTATCTATTTAACTTGCTTTGGCAATGTAAACATATGTTTCCCATGCCAATAAAGTCCCTTAAATTGAAAATGGAGAGAGAGAAAGCGAGAGAGAGATAGAGATAGAGATAGAGATAGAGATAGAGAGAGAGAGAGAGAGAGAGAGAGAGAGAGAGAGAGAGAGAGAGAAGGAGAAGGAGAGGAAAGGTATATATTTACTGAAGCATTGAAAGATACTACCAGTATGCTACAGTCTCAACTCTCAGCGGTATAAACACACTGCTTTACTACTCACAGCAGTGTACTGTCTGCCTGAAGGGCTGCTTCTATTCCTCCATCTGCCTGAGCCTCTTCACTTAGAGAGGAAGTGTAGCATACTATGACGTTAGACACATAGCTGTTTGAGGAGACTAAAGTACATCTCAATCTAAGCTGAAACGACTTCAATGCTGCCACTACTGCTGAGTGAGGAGCAGAGAGAAGCACGTAGAGTAGAGTGTCTGCTGCTATGGCTCATAGAGCCAGGCACTACAGGCAGGGCTCTTCATTACACTCTAAAGACACACACTGTCACTTCTATCACAGCCGACCACAGCCTGACTGAGTGGAGAGAGAAAAATGGCACCAAAACATTATGAGTTCCCTGGAGAGGGTGGAGAGGGGTGGGAGGGAGGGTAGAGAGGGATGGGGGAGAGCGGGGCTGTGATGGATGGCTGTGTGACCCAGGCGGACGGGGTGAGAAGAGGAGAGGAGGGGGTGAGGCAGCCGTGGGCTTTTATAGTTGAGAGCCCACACACACACACACACAACGACACCACCTCCTGATCCACCGACCAGAGCGGAGCGAGAATGAACACACACACAGAGAGCGAGACCATGCAGTCCAGTCGTGTCAAGCTGAGAGCGGCTCACTAAGGAGGTTCCGTCAGTGCTCCTTCGGCTCCATGTCAAAACAGACAGACTCCATATTCAACAGATAAAGAAAGCTGCCATGCTACGGGAATACACAAGCAGAACCGACCTGCCAATCTACCCAATTTAGTCCAAGATTTTTCCAGCCATGCAATTTCATCCAAAATAATCAATGTGATGATGTTGAATCAACGTGGAAAACTGATTGGATTTGCAAAAATTCTGCAATTTAAGGGCATTTCGTATTTTCTTCCCCAAACCTTTAACCTGAAATGTTTTGTTGATTTTACATTGATTTTACATTAGTTGAAAAAACAACCAAATGTAAATCAAAACTAGATGTTGAACTGACGTCTGTGCCCAGGGGGATGCTTATTACCAAGCAGCATCATATTTGAGAAACAAATAGTTTGGCACACTAAATGCCTTAATCAACAGAGGCCAGAGGGAACATCATCTCTCTGCAAGACAAAAGGAATAAAAAACTAAACCAAACATTAAAAATGTCCGCAGTGTTTGAGAAACAGTTTATATTGCAGACTGTTCAAAGGTATGCTTTGTTTCCATCATAAGAATATATTAATACTTAGTTCCTGGAAGGTGTGATGATTTTTAGGTACAGTAAATAATCTGGGCAGATTGTTCATTGTTGTAGGGGATGGTTGTTATATGGAATGTGGGGCTGGTTATCACCTTCAACTCCATTATAATTTCAACACCATTATAATAAATCCAGTGGTGTAGTGTAGGGTAAACGCAAATAAACGCAGTTTACCCACTTTTTTTTGGGCCCAACAGTTTACAAAACTTTTGCAACAAAATGCATTAAAAGTATAGGAAGCTGAACTTTTTTCACCGTGACCGGCGATCAGAGTTTACCCACCGATTTTTTACCACTACATTACTGATTAAATCCCAAGCTCTTTTGTGCTTGTGCTCCCTTCGTTGCCTCTCTCTCACACACACATATTCCTTCTGTCACACGCCCATGCACGCACACATGCATGTGCAAACACACGCATACACACGCAAAATGTCATATGTTATCGTTTGATCAAAGAATGACCTAGCTATTTCTAAGACTGTATGCAATATTGCTTCATTTCCTGTTACAAAAGGAATAAGCTACTAGCAAACATTGTGACAACCAATACCATACTGTGTGACATCCAACCCCGCGATGGGGCTGGTTGTCACAAGTGGACAGAGTGTGTGCGATAGCATAAAGAGTGAAAATAGAAAGTCTATAACCTCTTGAACTTTTCTTCACATTTTGTTGTCAGTGCCTCAGAGTTTCATGCATTTAAAGAAGGACTTTTAAGGGGAGTTTTTTTTTGTTGAAAAAAAGTATACATAAAAAATACAACACTGAAATAGTCTCAAGTTATTACTTGGTGGAAGTACCTTTTGCAGAAATTACAGCTGTCTGTTGGGATAGGTCTCTACCTACTTTGTACACCTAGATTTGACAATATTTGACCATTCTTTACAAAACTGTTCAAGCTCTGTCAAGTTCCTTAGGGAGCGTTGATGGACAGCAATCTTCAAGTCATCATGCCACACACTTTCGATTGGATTTAGGTCAGGGCTCTGACTGGGCCACTCCTAACTTTTACCAATTTAATCCCTAAAGCACCCAACAGACTGTACATTTTAGCCATTTAAGGAGAGGACAACATTCCACAGGAAACAATCAACAACCTAATGAATTTATTTAAATCGACTGATTTTCCTTATATGAACTGTAACTCAGTAAAGTCTTAGAAATTGTTCCATGTTGTGTTTATATTTTTGTTCAGTGTAAATTCATTAGGCCCTAATCTATGGATTTCATATGACTGGGAATACAGATATGCATCTGTTGGTCACAGATACCTTTAAAAAAAGTAGGGGCGTGGATCAGAAAACCAGTCAGTATCTGGTGTGACCACCATTTGCCTCATGGAGCGCGACACATCTCCTTCGCATAGAGTTGATCAGGCTGTTCATTGTGGCCTGTGGAATGTTGTCCCACTCCTCTCTGCGAAGTTGCTGGATATTGGCGGGAACTGGAACACTCTGTTGTACACGTCGATCCAGAGCATCCCGAACAGGATCAATGTTTGACATGTCTGGTGAGTATGCAGGCCATGGAAGAACTGGGACATTTTCAGCTTCCAGGAATTGTGTACAGATCCTTGAGACATGGGGCCGTACATTATCATGCTGAAACATGAGGTGATTGCGGCGGATGAATGGCACGACAATGGGCCTCCAGGATCTCGTCATGGTATCTCTGTACCTTCAAATTGCCATCGATAAAATGCAATTGTGTTCATTGTCCGTAGCTTATGCCTGCCCATACCATAACCCCACCGCCACCATAGGAATCACAACGTTGATATCAGCAAACCGCTCGCCCACACAACACCATACAGGTGGTTTGCGGTTGTGAGGCCCGGTTGGACATACTTCAAAAACATCTCTAAAACAAAGTTTGAGACAATTTAATGTTAATTTCTCTACCATAAACTATCTGGCAACAGCTCTGATGGACATTCCTGCAGTCAGCATGTCAATTGCACGCTCCCTCAAAACTTGAGACATTGTGGCATTGTGTTGTGTGACAAAACTGCACATTTTATTGTCCCCAGCACTAGGTGCACCTGTGTAAAGATCATGCTGTTTAATCAGCTTCTTGATATGCCACACCTGTTAGGTGGATGGATTATCTTGGCAATGTAAACAAATTTGTGGAACAAAATTTGAGAGAAATAAGCTTTGTACGTATGGAAAATGTCTGGGATCTTTTATTTCAGCTCATGAAACATGGGACCAACACTTTACATGTTGCGTTTATATTTTTGTTCAGTGTAAATATATATATATATATATATACACAGTGCATACGGAAAGTACTCAGACCCCTTGACTTTTTCCACATTATGTTACATTACAGCCTTATTCTAAAATAGATTTTCCTCATCAATCTACACACTATACACTCAAACATTTTTGGTAAATTGTTGTTCTTTTTCAAAATGAAATATCAAATTTACATAAGTATTCAGACCCTTTACTCAGTACTTTGTTGAAGCACCTTTGGCAGCGATTACAGCCTTGAGTCTTCTTGGGTATGACACTACAAGCTTGGCACACCTGTATTTGGGAGTTTCTCCCATTCTTCTCTGCTGATCATCTCAAGCTCTGTCAGGTTGGATGGGGAGCGTTGCTGCACAGCTATTTTCAGGTCTCTCCAAAGAGGTTCGATCGGGTTCAAGGCTGGGCTCTGGCTGGGCCACTCAAGAACTTTCAGAGACTTGTCCCGAAGCCACTCCTATGTTGTCTTTGCTGAGTGATTAGGGTCGTTGTCCTGTTGGAAGGTGAACCTTCGCCCCAGTCTGAGGTCCTGAGCGCTTTCATCAAGGATCTCTCTGTACTTTGCTGTGTTCATCTTTCCCTCGATCCTGACTAGTCTCCCAGTCCCTGCCACTGAAAAACATCCCCACAGCATGATGCTGCCACCACCATGCTTCACCGTAGGGATGGTGCCCTTCTCCCCCGATTGCTCAGTTTGGCCGGGCGGCCAGCTCTAGGAAGAGTCTTGGTGGTTCCAAACTTCTTCCATTTAAGAATGATGGAGGCCACTGTGTTCTTGGGGACCTTCAATGCTGCACACATTTTACCCTTCCCCAGATCTGTGCCTCGACAAAATCCTGTTTCGGAGCACTAGGTACAATTCCTTCAACCTCATGGCTTGGTTTTTGCTCTGACATGCACTGTCAACTGTGGGACCTTATATAGTGTGTCTTTCCAAATCATATCCAATCAATTGAATTTACCACAGGTGGACTCCAATCAAGTTGTAGAAACATCTCAAGGATGATCAATGGAAATAGGATGCACCTGAGCTACATTTCAAGTCTCATAGCAAAGGGTCTGAATACTTATGTAAATAAGATATTTATGTTTTTTTATTTTTTATACATTTGCCAAAATGTAAAAAAAACTACTATTATGGGGTATTGTGTGTAGATGAGAGAAAAAAAGTAATTTAATCAGTTTTAGAATAAGTCTGTAACTTAACAAAATGTGGGAAAAATCAAAGGGTCTGAATACTTTCTGAATGTACTGTATACAGGGGGTACCGGTACCGAGTCAATGTGCGGGGATACAGGATAGTCTAGGTAATTTGTACATGTAGGTTGGGGTAAAGTGACTATGCATAGATAATAAACAGCGAGTAGCAGCAGTGTAAATAGTCCGGGTGGCCATTTGATTAATTGTTCAGCAGTCTTATGGCTTGGGGGTAGAAGCTGTTAAGGAGCCTTTTGGACCTAGACTTGGCGCTCGGGTACCGCTTGCCGTGCGGTAGCAGAGAGAACAGTCTATGACTTGGGTGACTGGAGTCTTTGACAATTTTTTGGGCCTTCCTCTGACACCGCCTATTATATAGGTCCTAGATGGCAGGAAGCTTGGCTCCAGTGATGTACTGGGCCGTACGCACTACCCACTGTAGCGCCTTACGGTCGGATGCCGAGCAGTTGCCATACCAGGCGGTGATGCAACCGGTCAGGATGCTCTCGATGGTGCAACTGTAGAACTGTTTGAGGATCTGGGGACCCATGCCAAATATTTTCAGTTAATTAAAACAACGCTTTAATTTCACAGAAGGTATTCATGTACAGCAGAGAATGGTTGGCTGTGAGATGTTGAACAATGATAAACCGGTCCTAATGCTGTCCAGAGACACTTTCAATAAGATTATTGCAGATGGGATGTGATATAACATGACTCAGTATACATACTATACTGGAAACCCACAGTTAGCATGGGATGAGGTGAAGCTAGAATATGTGAAAATGCTTTATGCGCACGTTGACCTTCCCCTTTGCATAAAAAACATTGAAGATTTTCCTGGAGAGAGAAAATTACATTGTGATGCGTAAAGTGCGTCCCATAATCAGACTCAGAAAGAAAGCCAAGTCTGGAGGGCTCCATGTGAGCTGTCTGGCGTTTGGTTTTTAACCACGACACATCAACCTGAACCTGCTGATTGACGGCCAGCCAATAACAGAACAGGAGCTGACAGGGGGGCAGCTGCTGCCCAATGTAGATGGGGCGTACCAGCTGAGGTCATTGCAGAGGAACTGAGAGAGAGACACAACTATACCTGCACTGTCTCCCACCTCAGTCTGGACAACAAGCTGGATGTCAGCTGGGTACCTGAGCCAGGCAGAGACAGAGTCAGCCTAGCTGTGCTTTCAGTTCCACTGACTATGATGGTGGTGATAACTATTCTGCTAAGCTTTGTTGTTTGTGTCAGGAAGAGGAGACACTAGCTCTGAGACATTGTCACAGCTTGCCAAAGTCAATGCCCAAGTGACTGAGCAAATTAGCCTATCTTCAGATTCTGGGACCTGATATATTTGCTGTTGCCGTTAATTAAACTGTTCTTTATACTACCAAACTCATGTCATTTTGGACCCATGTCCTTTTTTTCTCACCTTGTTTTTGATATAACCACAGCCCCTCCTTCTTGATGTACTTATTTCACAAGTTCATAATTTGTATGGATGATTGTAAAGCAAATACTGTATGATATGTATGTTCTGAATGTTTCTGTATGTCTTTTAATGAACTTGTTTTAAATGGTGCAGAGCACATTTACAGGTGTGTTCATGTATGGGAGTTGCTTGATGTTGGGACAGAGATGACTGAGATGAGTGTGCTATTGATCTACGTCTTGGCAGCCCTTCCTCTCTGCCAGGTTCTGACCCCTTTTAATCTTCCTTAGTGCTTCCTCTCTTCCTGGAAACGTAAAGACATTTTTAACATTTCCATATATTCTGAACACTGGTGTCAGTGGTGTCCATCCATGGTCAGAGGGGACAGAGGGGTCTCTGTTACAGCTACATTATATTGAACATTTAGGTACGTCATTTTTTTAAGCTACAGATACTACTATCCTTTTATCACACTGTTGTCAAAGAATGATGCCTCTCAATATCACAGCACACAGGCCTATACAATCAAGAATATATATATTTTTTCTTCCATTAGTTGTTTTAGCAGCAGTAAGATGACCATAGTGACCCTTATGGTAGTTAATCATTACTCTAATGCCCTTTGGTTATACTGTTAGGCCCACTCATGCTCTCCATCCCAACAGGAATCTCATTTACAACCAGCCCTCTCTCTCGCTCTACCTAGCAGCCATGCAGGGTTAATACACTGTATTAATACTCAATGATTAAAACACACTGAAACCATCTCAGGCCACTCTCATAGCTTTTCTCTGTGAATGGATAACACTAACCTTTTCCTGTATGGGCTATCCGGTGGTAATACCCACTGTGTTGACTGGATCGAGTAACTTCACTCCTGGAGCCTGCTGAATAGCGTGTAGGGAATGACAGACAGACGGGTAATGATTTAGTAGCTACATGTACCAATGCTGTCTAGCCTGAGAAACAAATCTGAGGCAGGGCAGGCCCTTTTTTTCATTTGATTTGCGTTACCTAGTCCAGTCTACAGAACATCAATAGTTTCTCGCATCCCACACAATCCCACACCTTGACTGATTGACTTAAAGTCGTTGGTGTATGTAATGGAGATATTTAGGATGTATATGTTTAGCATATGTACACTGCTCAAAAAAATAAAGGGAACACTTAAACAACACAATGTAACTCCAAGTCAATCACACTTCTGTGAAATCAAACTGTCCACTTAGGAAGCAACACTGATTGACAATAAATTTCACATGCTGTTGTGCAAATGGAATAGACAACAGGTGGAAATTATAGGCAATTAGCAAGACACCCCCAATAAAGCACTGGTTTTGCAGGTGGTGACCACAGACCACTTCTCAGTTCCTATGCTTCCTGGCTGATGTTTTGGTCACTTTTGAATGCTGGCGGTGCTTTCACTCTAGTGGTAGCATGAGACGGAGTCTACAACCCACACAAGTGGCTCAGGTAGTGCAGCTCATCCAGGATGGCACATCAATGTGAGCTGTGGCAAGAAGGTTTGCTGTGTCTGTCAGCGTAGTGTCCAGAGCATGGAGGCGCTACCAGGAGACAGGCCAGTACATCAGGAGACGTAGAGGAGGCCGTAGGAGGGCAACAACCCAGCAGCAGGACCGCTATCTCCGCCTTTGTGCAAGGAGGAGCAGGAGGAGCACTGCCAGAGCCCTGCAAAATGACCTCCAGCAGGCCACAAATGTGCATGTGTCTGCTCAAACGGTCAGAAACAGACTCCATGAGGGTGGTACGAGGGCCCGACGTCCACAGGTGGGGGTTGTGCTTACAGCCCAACACCGTGCAGGACGTTTGGCATTTGCCAGAGAACACCAAGATTGGCAAATTCGCCACTGGCGCCCTGTGCTCTTCACAGATGAAAGCAGGTTCACACTGAGCACGTGACAGACGTGACAGAGTCTGGAGACGCCGTGGAGAACGTTCTGCTGCCTGCAACATCCTCCAGCATGACCGGTTTGGCGGTGGGTCAGTCATGGTGTGGGGTGGCATTTCTTTGGGGGGCCGCACAGCCCTCCATGTGCTCGCCAGAGGTAGCCTGACTGCCATTAGGTACCGAGATGAGATCCTCAGACCCCTTGTGAGACCATATCCTGGTGCGGTTGGCCCTGGGTTCCTCCTAATGCAAGACAATGCTAGACCTCATGTGGCTGGAGTGTGTCAGCAGTTCCTGCAAGAGGAAGGCATTGATGCTATGGACTGGCCCGCCCGTTCCCCAGACCTGAATCCAATTGAGCACATCTGGGACATCATTGTTGCACCACAGACTGTCCAGGAGTTGGCGGATGCTTTAGTCCAGGTCTGGGATGAGATCCCTCAGGAGACCATACGCCACCTCATCAGGAGCATGCCCAGGCGTTGTAGGGAGGTCATACAGGCACATGGAGGCCACACACACTACTGAGCCTCATTTTGACTTGTTTTAAGGACATTACATCAAAGTTGGATCAGCCTGTAGTGTGGTTTTCCACTTTAATTTTGAGGGTGACTCCAAATCCAGACCTCCATGGGTTGATGAATTTGATTTCCATTGATAATTTTTGTGTGATTTTGTTGTCAGCACATTCAACTATGTAAAGAAAAAAGTATTTAATAAGATTATTTCATTCATTCAGATCTAGGATGTGTTATTTTAGTGTTCCCTTTATTTCTTTGAGCAGTGTATATATTTTCCCTTTCTGTAATACACATGATTTCCAGTGTTCTGTTTGTAACACTCAGGTCGATGGTCACTAGACCAGATGTGGTATGTTATGAATTAAACTCATATGTTTATACTAGTTATTTATGCCACAGGGTCCCCTGTAGCTCAGTTGGTAGCGCATGGCGCTTGCAACGCCAGGGTTGTGGGTTCGTTTCCCACGGGGGGCCAGTATGAAAAATGTACGCACTCACTAACTGTAAGTCGCTCTGGATAAGAGCATCTGCTAAATGACTAAAATGTAAAAAAAAAAAAATATGTATAAGTACCCAGGAGGACACACATATTATTATTGTATTCTATAGCAGCTGACAAAGTCAGTGCCTTTTGTTTTGACTTCCTACAAGCCTCTTGGCTGGTGATTACAGTATTATTTTGCTGTCGGATTAGGATATAATGGACCTGTCTCCAAGGGGCCAGTTAGACATTTTCTCTGCTTCTGTGATGGAGGTTAGTGCTGGAGGTGTCTCCCTCTTGCAACTTGTAATTAATCTGATTGATTTATGATTTACTTTATCTGCAACTGCTCTTCTATTTTGTTCACCTGGAAATGGCTATTACAGTGTATAAATAACTCATGTTACTTTGAAATTCTGCACTTTTGACTATTGGATAGTCTGAAGTCTGGTAGGCACTATCGAGTAGGCCTACGGCTGTCAGTTTGGGTTACTCAAGAGTCATGAGAAGAAGCTCAGGTATGAAGGTGAAACTTGACTGATTTGTAGAAGTTCAGATATCCCCCTTGTACTGCTATTTCAAGCACATTAGATGTGAAAATCAATGTAATGCCAATACACAATCATTGATCTGGTGGGAAGATGGCGGAAGTGGATGCTGAGTTCGAATCAAGCGGCGCGTCGAGCAAATTTGGTGAAGACGAATGTTCTGAATGGACAACAGTAGCATCAAAAGCTGGAGGAGAAAAAAAATGAAATTGTCTAAAATTGGAGTGGAGGATACATGTGTGAATTATAATGAATCGCTTCTTGTTGGGATGCATTTGTTGAGTAAGGATGCATATGTGGGAAAACCGTTTGAGGTGTCGAAAATGGTGAAGTACGCGCTTGGAAAAGTGGAGTCTGTCAGAGTGACCAGAAGTGGTCTTATTTTGATTCATTGTATTTCTGAAGAACAGAGGAAGATTGCAATGAGCCTCAAAAGAATCCAGACAACAGAAGTGTTTTTAACTTCAGAGTAGAGCACCCGTCAAAGGAGTCATCTCAGGGGTGACGACAGATGTTCAGGTTGAATACCTGAAGAGAATTCCTGGTGTGGTTGTTGTCTGGCGTCTGACCCGCTGGGCGAATGGAGAAAAATAAGAAAGTCTGTCGGTCCTGTTGTTTTTTGATAAAGAGCAAATACCTACACATGTGAAGCTTGGTTATGTAAGATACGCCGTAAGAGCTGTAGGGATCATGATCCTGGATTGAGGTGGCAAAAGTTAGAGCGGTCAATCGAATCTCCTATGCGGAAGCGATTAAAAGCATTGAGAAAACAAGTGAAGCTAGTGAAGATATGGTAGTGGATACACCACAGCCTGTAGTACATGTTTGCTTCCAGACAAAATATACCCTGTGTGTTAAAAATATGGATTTTGTTGCGTTCATTGCCACAGTTATAAACTGTACAGCACAAGTCTCAAAGAAGTCTAAGAAACTGGACATTGTTGTGGCTGCAGCAGAAAGGTATTTGGGATTTAAGGATTTTACATCTGAAGATTTGCAAGGGGTACTGGCGCAGGAAGAACCACCCTCCCAGGTTCCCCTAGAGCCTGTGTAGGGATCAGATGTGTTTGATTTTTTTATTTAGCTTATTTTATTTATTTATTTTTTGGTCGTTTTTTCGTTGTTCAGTTTTTGGGGGAATCCTGTTTCCATCCCGAATAGTCGGTGGCGGGGTTCACATTAAATTGTGTGATCGCCAATATAGATAGTGACGTACGTACGTACGGTTGGTTGACGAAGCGGAAATGAGCTGAAGCTTAGCATTTGGAGCGCATCAAAATATTGAAATCCTTTAGTTTTCAAATCGTACAGTAACCAAAGGAACTGTGCAATATAAGAACATATATCAGATATTTAGTTACAGACTACCGATTCCGTTAACGATTGGGTACTTACATTGCGTCGATCAAGATGGAGGTAAGTTTGGTCCAACGACGTCTCCAAGGAAGTGATTGTAGCATGTCTGGCTAGCTGGCATAGCTAACGTTAATACTAGTAATGACAACTAAATCGCCATTGTAACAATAAATTATAGTTAAGTCATACATCTTGCCAAAGTTACTGGTGTAGTTAGCTAGCTATTAAGGTACTGTAATGTTAGCCATGGACAACTAGCTAGCTTTTTCCTTATCCAGAAGAATTCACATGCTTCCGTATCACCAGGCAAAGATAGCTAGCTAGATGAGATTAGCTACGTGATACCTACTCATCGCTTTTGTAGTGTTTACCTAGGCTGCAAAGGTGAGATTGTTGCCTAAGGAATTTGCTATGCATGATGTTTCCGCGCGCGTGTGTGTCAGTGGAGGCTGCTGAGGGGAGGATGGCTCATAATAATAATATGCCATTTAGCAGACGCTTTTATCCAAAGCGACTTACAGTCATGTGTGGATACATTTTTACGTATGGGTGGTCCCGGGGATCGAACCCACTACCCTTGCATTACAAGCGCCATGCTCTACCAATTGAGCTACAGAGGACCACATGACTGGAATGGAGTGAGTGGAATGATATCAAACACATGGTTTTCATACGTTTGATACCATTCCATTCACTCTATTCCAGCCATTACACTCCATTCCAGCCATTATTATGAGCCGTCCTCCCCTCAGCAGCCTCCACTGGTGTGTGTGTGTTGCATTGTTCGAGAGCAGCTTAAAATCCGTGATGCATTGTAGTTAAATTATAACTGACTGATTTAGAAAGTAATAATGAGTAGCTAGTAATGTATGATCATATCAAACTTTATTTGTCACATTCGCCGAATACAACAGGTGTTTACCTTACCGTGAAATGCTTACTTACAAGCCATTAACCAACAATGCATTTCAAGAAAGAGTTAAGAAAATATTTACCAAATAAACTAAAGTAAAAAATAATAAAAAGTAACACTAGAAAATAACAATAACAAGTTTATATACAGGGGGTACCAGTACCGAGTCAATGTGCGGGGGTACAGGTTAGTCGATGTAATTTGTAAATACATAGATAATAGACAGCGGGTAGCAGCAGTGTAAAAACAAATGGGGTATTTTATTACTTGTTTTTTTATGCATGAATATAATGGCTCACTGTTCATTGTTGGCATTTCCTGCCTAAGTTTCTGCCTAATGTATGTAGTTCTGTCCTTGAGCTATTCTTGTCTATTAATGTTCTGTAAAAACAAATGGGGTATTTTATTAGGATCCCCATTAGCTGTTGCAAAAGCAGCAGCTACTCTTCCTGGGGTCCACACAAAACATGAAACATGACATAATACAGAACATTAATAGACAAGAACAGCTCAAGGACAGAACTACATACTTTTTTTTTAAGGCACACACAGCCTACATATCAATACATACACACAATCTATCTAGGTCAAATAGGGGAGAGGCGTTGTGCTGTGAGGTGTTGCTTTATCTGTTTTCTGAAACCAGGTTTGCTGTTTATTTGAGCAATACGAGCTGGAAAGGAGTTCCATGCAATAATGGCTCTATTTAATACTGTACGCTTTCTTGAATTTGTTCTGGATTTGGGGACTTTGAAAAGACCCCTGGTGGCATGTCTGGTGGGGTAGGTGTGTGTGTCAGAGCTGTGTGTAAGTTGACTATGCAAACAATTTGGGATTTTCAACACATTAATGTTTCTTATAAAAATAAGAAGTGATGCAGTCAGTCTCTCCTCAACTCTTAGCCAAGAGAGACTGGCATGCATAGTATTTATATCAGCCCTCTGATTACAATGAAGAGCAAGACGTGCCGCTCTGTTTTGGGCCAGCTGCAGCTTAACTAGGTCTTTCCTTGCAGCACTGGACCACACAACTGGACAATAATCAAGATTAGACAAAACTAGAGCATGCAGAACTTGCTTTTTGGAGTGTGGTGTCAAAAAAGCAGACCATCTCTTTATTATGGACAGGCCTCTCCCCATCTTTACAACCATTTAATCTATATGTTTTGACCATGATAGTTTACAATCTAAGGTAACGCCAAGTAATTTAGTCTCCTTAACTTGTTCAACAGCCACACCATTCATTACCAGATTCAGCTGAGGTCTAGAACTTAGGGAATGATTTGTACCAAATACAATGCTCTTAGTTTTATAGATGTTCAGGATCAGTTTATGAGTAGCCACCCATTCCAAAACAGACTGCAACTCTTTAAGGGTTTCGGTGACTTCATTAGATATGGTTGCTGATGCGTATATGGTTGAATCATCAGCATACATGGACACACATGCTTTGTTTAATGCCTGTAGCAGGTCATTGGTAAAAATAGAAAAGAGTAGAGGGCCTAGAGAGCTGCCCTGTGGTACACCACACTTTACATGTTTGACATTAGAGAAGCTTCCATTAAAGAAAAGTCTTTGAGTTCTATTAGATAGATAGCTCTGCATCCACGATATGGCAGAGGTTGAAAAGACATAACACATACGTTTTCAACAACAGGTTATGGTCAATAATATCAAAGGCTGCACTGAAATCTAACAGTACAGCTCCCACAATCTTCTTATTATCAATTTCTTTCAACCAATCATCGGTAATTTGTGTCAGTCACACATGTTGAGTGCCCTTCCCTATAAGCATGTTGAAAGTCTGTTGTTAATTTGTTTACAGAGAAATAGCATTGTATTAGGTCAAATTTTTTCAACAGTTTGCTAAGAGCTGGCAGCAAGCTTATAGGTCTACTGTTAGAACTAGTAAAGGCCACTTTACCATTCTTGGGTAGCGGAATTACTTTGGCTTCCCTCCAGGCCTGAGGACAAAGACTTTCCTCTAGGCTCAGATTAAAGATATGACAGATAGGAGTGGCTATAGAGTCAGCTACCATTCTCAGTAGCTTTCCATCTAAGTTGTCAATGCCAGGAGGTTTGTCATTATTGATCAATAACAATAATTTTTCCACCTCTCCCACACTAACTTTACAAAATTCGAACTTGCAATGCTTTCATTATTCGTTTTTTTATGCATGAATACGATGGCTCACTGTTCATTGCTGGCATTTCCTGCCTAAATTTGCCCACTTTGCCAATGAAGTAATCATTAAAATAATTGGCAAAATCAAATGGTTTTGTGATGAATAACCCATCTGATTCGATGAAAGATGGAGTTGAATTTGTCTTTCTACCCATAATTTCATTTAAAGTGCTCAAGTTTTTTTCCATCATTCTTTATATCATTGATCTTGGCTTCATAATACAGTTTCTTCTTTTTGTTGAGTTTAGTCACATCATTTCTCAATTTGCAGTAAGTCAGCCAGTCAGATGTGCAGCCAGATCTATTAGCCACTCGTTTTTCCCCATCTCTTTCAACCATACAGTTTTTCAATTCCTCATCAATCCATGGAGCCTTAACAGTTCTAACAGTCAATTTCCTAACAGGTGCATGTTTATCAATAATTGGAAGAAGCAATTTCATAAATTGATCAAGGGCACCATCTGGATGCTCATTATTAATCACATCAGACCAACAAATATTTTTTACATCATCCACATATGAGTCACAGCAAAATATTTTATATGATCTCTTATACACTATTTTAGGCCCAGCTGTTGGAACTTTGGCTTTCCTGGATATAGCCACTATATTGTGATCACTGCATCCAATGGGTACGGATACAGCTTTAGAACAAAGTTCTACAGTATTAGTGAAAATGTGATCGATACATGTGGATGATCTTGTTCCTGTAGTGTTTGTAAACACCGTGGTAGGTTGATTAATAACCTGAACCAGATTACAGGCACTGATTACAGTAAGAAGCTTCCTCTTGAGCGGACAGCTTGATGAAAACCAGTCAGTATTCAGGTCCCCAAGAAAGTAGACCTCTCTGTTTACATCACATACACTATCAAGCATTTCACACATTATTTAGATACTGACTGTTCGCACTTGGTGGCCTATAGCAACACCCCAAAAGAAAAGGGTTTAGATGTGGCAAGTGAACCTGCAACCACAGCACTTCAGTAACACTTGACATAAGATCTTCTCTAAGCATTACAGGAATATGGCTCTGAATATATATATATATATATATATATATATATATATATATATATATATATATATATACATATATACATACATACATACATACATACATACATACATACATACATACATACAGTGGGGGAAAAAAGTATTTAGTCAGCCACCAGTTGTGCAAGTTCTCCCACTTAAAAAGATGAGAGAGGCCTGTAATTTTCATCATAGGTACACGTCAACTATGACAGAGAAATTGAGAATTTTTTTCTCCAGAAAATCACATTGTAGGATTTTTAATGAATTTATTTGCAAATTATGGTGGAAAATAAGTATTTGGTCACCTACAAACAAGCAATATTTCTGGCTCTCACAGACCTGTAACTTCTTCTTTAAGAGGCTCCTCTGTCCTCCACTCGTTACCTGTGTTAATGGCACCTGTTTGAACTTGTTATCAGTATAAAAGACACCTGTCCACAACCTCAAACAGTCACACTCCAAACTCCACTATGGCCAAGACCAAAGAGCTGTCAAAGGACACCAGAAACAAAATTGTAGACCTGCACCAGGCTGGGAAGACTGAATTTGCAATAGGTAAGCAGCTTGGTTTGAAGAAATCAACTGTGGGAGCAATTATTAGGAAATGGAAGACATACAAGACCACTGATAATCTCCCTCGTTCTGGGGCTCCACGCAAGATCTCACCCCGTGGGGTCAAAATGATCACAAGAACGGTGAGCAAAAATCCCAGAACCACACGGGGGGACCTAGTGAATGACCTGCAGAGAGCTGGGACCAAAGTAACAAAGCCTACCATCAGTAACACATTACGTCGCCAGGGACTCAAATCCTGCAGTGCCAGACGTGTCCCCCTGCTTAAGCCAGTACATGTCCAGGCCCGTTTGAAGTTTGCTAGAGTGCATTTGGATGATCCAGAAGAGGATTGGGAGAATGTCATATGGTCAGATGAAACCAAAATATAACTTTTTGGTAAAAACTCAACTTGTCGTGTTTGGAGGACAAAGAATGCTGAGTTGCATCCAAAGAACACCATACCTACTGTGAAGCATGGGGGTGGAAACATCATGCTTTGGGGCTGTATTTCTGCAAAGGGACCAGGACGACTGATCCGTGTAAAGGAAAGAATGAATGGGGCCATGTATCGTGAGATTTTGAGTGAAAACCTCCTTCCATCAGCAAGGGCATTGAAGATGAAACGTGGCTGGGTCTTTCAGCATGACAATTATCCCAAACACACCGCCCGGGCAACGAAGGAGTGGCTTCGTAGAAGCATTTCAAGGTCCTGGAGTGGCCTAGCCAGTCTCCAGATCTCAACCCCATAGAACATCTTTGGAGGGGAGTTGAAAGTCTGTGTTGCCCAGCAACAGCCCCAAAACATCACTGCTCTAGAGGAGATCTGCATGGAGGAATGGGCCAAAATACCAGCAACAGTGTGTGAAAACCTTGTGAAGACTTACAGAAAACGTTTGACCTGTGTCATTGCCAACAAAGGGTATATAACAAAGTATTGAGAAACTTTTGTTATTGACCAAATACTTATTTTCCACCATCATTTGCAAATAAATTCATTAAAAATCCTACAATGTGATTTTCTGGATTTTATTTACTCATTTTGTCTGTCATAGTTGACGTGTACCTATGATGAAAATTACAGGCCTCTCTCATCTTTTTAAGTGGGAGAACTTGCACAATTGGTGGCTGACTAAATACTTTTTTCCCCCACTATATATATATATATATATATACACAGCAACACCTCCCCCATAAGCATTTCTGTCTCTTCTATAGATGTTGTATTCTTGTATTGCTACTGCTGTATCATCAAATGAATTATCCAAATTAGTCTCAGAAAGGGCTAATATATGAATGTTATCTGATGTTAGGAAGTTATTGATTTCATGAACCTTATTTCTAAGGCTACATATAGTAATATGGGCTATTTTCAGCCCTTTCCTGGGTAGCTTATCAGAGATAGACATAATACTGGAAAGGGCAAACAAAGCAAGATAAAAAAAATATACATTCAGCAGTCCATTAATCAATTGGCGTGTCTGTGTGTGTGCTGCGGGGTTGAAGCTACGAACCCATAGGCTTGGCTCTCTCATCCCTTCCAGGCTTCTGGGAGGGAGGGTGGACAATGAGCCTGTCATAGCGGATGTAAGCAATGTCCCCACGCGCTCAGGCAGTTTTCATGGCTGGGATAAGTTCTTTCCTCTTCTGGGGCACCGCTTCAGGATAGTCCTCTTTGAGAAATATATACGTTCCTCTAAAGTTCTTGGCTCTTTCCAGAACAGAACCTCAGGAACTTGACCAGTATCGGCCTGGGCCTGTCACCTGGGCTGGTGGTGGGTTTTCCAGTCCTGTGGGCACGCTCCACCTCAATCTTCCTGTGGTCTATCTTCAATTTCTCAGAGATCATTTCCCTCACTTGGTCGTCAGACTACATCCAGGTCTCGTGGAGATTCTGCAATTCTGTCCACAACCATGTTGTTACGCCTTGATTGTCCCTCGAGATTTATCCGTCGTTGGTATCATGGATTCACAGACAGAACTGATGTCCTCTCTCAATGACTTACAGATTGCTGTAATCTTGCCGTTCTCCTGTTTCAACTCATCGAGCTGACCCTGGGAGAACTGCAAACTGTTCTTTAGGTGCTGGACCTCTCTGGTCTGGTCGTCCATTCTTTTATTAGTCGAATCCATCAGTATTTGGACAAAGCAATTTTCTTGTTGTTGTAACAACTGCTTAGTGGAGCGGGACGAGAGTTTCATGTTCCTTGGTGTCCACATCACCAAGACAGTCGTGAAGAGGGCACTACAACACCTTTTCCCCCTCAGTACACTGAAAATATGTTTCTTTTTGGGGGGGGCATTTGATTAATTGTTCAGCAGTCTTATGGCTTGGTAAGGAGCCTTTTGGTCCTAGACTTGGCACTCCGGTACCGTTTGCCGTGCGATAGCAGAGAGAAGAGTCTATGACTTGGGCCTTCCTCTGACACCGCCTAGTATATAGGTCCTGGATGGCAGGAAGCTTGGCCCCAGTGATGTACTGGGCCGTACGCACTACCCTATGTAGCGCCTTATGGTCAGATGCCGAGCAGTTGCCATACCAGGCGGTGATGCAACCGTTCAGGATGCTCTCGATGGTGCAGCTGTAGAACTCTTTGAGGATCTGGGACCCATGCCAAATCTTTTCAGTCTCCTGAGGGGGAAAAGGTGTTGTCGTGCCCTCTTCACGACTGTCTTGGTGTGTTTAGACCATGATAGTTTGTTGGTGATGTGGACACCAAGGACCTTGACACTCTCGTCCCGCTCCACTACAGCCCCGTCGATGTTAATGGGAGCGTGTTCGGCCCTCCTTTTCCTGTAGTCCACGATCATCTCCTTTGTCTTGCTCACATTGAGGGAGAGGTTGTTGTCCTGCCACCACACTGCCAGGTCTCTGACCTCCTCCCTATAGGCTGTCTCATCGTTGTCGGTAATCAGGCCTATCATTGTTGTGTCGTCAGCAAACTTAATTGTGTTGTTGGAGTCGTGTTTGGCCACGCAGTCGTAGGTGAACAGGGAGTACAGGAGGAGACTAAGCACTCACCCCTGAGGGGCCCCAGTGTATCAAAGGTGATATGTAGATCATTCAGTTGGCAGTCGTCAACTGCAATTCAGTCGATATCGAACAAGGTGTGTGTGTGTCGTAACTGTATCCTGTTTTATGTAATAGTTTTTTTCTCCACAATAGCAGGACACCAGCCCAGGGTTTGTGGCCTCATCACCTCCAGCTGGCGCTAAGTCAAAGGTGCAGCAAATAATGCTTTCTATGTCTTACTTTTACCTCTGTGTTACTGTTACCTCTCTGTCTTACTGTTACCTCTTTGTCTTACTGTTACCTCTATGAAGTTGGACACGCTGTCCAAGGATGACCTCATCAAGTTTGCCAAGAAGCAGATGGCTGCCATACAGAAGATGAAGTCCAAATGTGCAGGTTCATGAAGCATCTGTCATACACTGTTTACCATTCAATGTTGTGATCATTGATAAATCAATACAGTAGCTAGTTGGATTTCCTTTTGTAATAATTTTTGTCCTTTCTGTTTCTCAATATTTTTTTCCAGATTTGGAAACGGAGGTTGACACCCTCAAGTCTCAGCCAAAAGGCAATTCAGGTGACTCCATCATACAGGTTTGTGGTCTTAAATTCTTACATGAGAAAATTAATAAGCTCATGCTTTGCAGCTGCTGAAGTGCTTTGGAAGTGTTTGTCAGTAATGTGTTTTCCATTCTATTCTGTTGAATTCTGTAGTATTCTATTCTGTTCTACCAGGAGCTGACCGAGAGGATGAGTGCCTTGCTGCTGGAAAAGGCTGAGACCCAGCAGAGTGCAGTGTTACTGCGGAAGGAGAATGAGAAGATCAAGCACCGGGAACAGGTAAACTGCCAGACCAATGGTCACCTACCCTGGCCCTGGATAACTACAGGGTGTTCAGCCTTTTGTTCCAGTCCAGCTCTAACTTTGTTTTCTGTTGAATATGACCAGGATGCAGTAGGGAAACTGGCCACCCTGCTGGGAGAGTTGGACCAGGCCAAGGAAGACCACCAGAAGAAAATAGCAGCCTTGGAGAAGAGCCTGGACGCATCCCAAGCCAAACACAAAGAAGAAGTTGAATTCTTCCAGAGGCTTCTGAGGGAGAAAGAAGAGAGTGACAGAGAGAAAGAGAGAGAAAGAGAGAAAGAAAAGCAGAGAGAAAGGGAAGACTCGGGCGAGAGTGTAGAAGCCGTAAGTCGCAGCCTGGAGTCACAGATCCTGAGTCTGCAGACGGAGCTAGCTGCAGCCATGGAGCGGAGCGCCCAGGAGGCTGCAGCGCTGCAGGAAGACCATCAGAGGGCACTGACAGAGGTTAGTTGAAAAGTAGTGTACGAAAAATGTCACAAACGAAAAACCCTTACACTGTTGTAAACTGACAGTTGATGAAGACCTTCTGCTTTAAATGTTGCAATAAACTGTGTGTGTGTGTTTATTTTACTTTCAGGCCCAGCAGGAAGTAGAGAACCTGAGAGAGGAGTTGGCTCAGCATAGTGTGCAACATGAAGAGGAGCTGAGAGCTCTGGAGGAGGACTTTGAGATGGAGAGAGAGAGACTGCTACTCCTCCAAGAGGAGCTCAGTGAGCAGCTGGCTCTCAAAGACAGGTGGGTCATAGTGCTACACATTGAGGATGGACAAGAAGAGTCATACAATGTACAGTAAAACGCTTTGAGCAACTAGAAAAAGTGCTTTATTAATCCAATCTTCTTCCTTTTCTTGTTATGACAGCTTCCTGCAGGATGTGCAGGAGGAAGAGGAGGAGCCTAGTGGCCGCAGCTCAGGGATAGCCAGGATGTTGGAGCTGTCTGGTGTAAGTCAGATTGATGCCAGTGATGGAGAGACTGAGCGCGGACAGCTCCGATCTGCCCTGGAGGACCAGCAATCACAGAATACCATGCTGCAAGACGAGCTGATCTTCCTGGGCAATGTGAAGACTGAACTGGAGGCGGAGCTTGAGAGGGTAAGGGAGGAGTTTCAGACAGAGAAGGAGGAACTAGAGTTTAAGATCGAAGAGTTGCTGATGACCCGGGAGGTTGCGACCCCTGACGTAAATATGACCCCTAACCGTGACCTTCTGATCCTTGCAACCCCTAACCGTGAACTTCAGGAGGCTCAAGCGTTCACTCAGCTTCAGCTGAGCGGCCCACAGAGAGACCCAGTGGACAGCCTACCTGCCAGCCCTTCTAGCCCCAGACAGAGCCTGTCTAGCCCTGTCCCTGGTGCAGACCACCAGAGCCTGACCCTGCAAGAACAGCAGAGATTGATCCTGGAGGTCCAGGAGCTGAGGGCCCAGTGTGAGACCTTAGCCAGGGAGAAGAGCCAGGCCGTGGGTGAATGTGAGTCCCTAGCCAGAGAGAGGAGGCAGGTGGTGGCAGAATGTGAGTCCCTAGCCATAGACAGGAGCCAGGCGGTGGCTGAGTACGAACGCACCAGAGACATCCTGAGAGGCCTGGAGACTGAGCTAGGTCATAGGACCGGGGACATCGCCAGACAGTATGAAGCTATGAAGGAACAGGGGGCTTCTGCAGTCCAGGAGCTACAGGAGAGAGTCACAGGGCTTACTGAGGAGAGAGATGGTCTGGTGGAGAGGGTGAGAGGGTTGGATGAAGACAGAGCGAGCCTGCTGGAGAAGGTCCAGGGCCTAGAGAAGAGGCTGGAGAGCTTCCTGGAGCAGACACAGGCAGCCGAGGGGCTGAAGGAGCAGCTGCAGACGTCTCTGGAGGAGAAGAATGCGTTAGCCCTCGAGCTAAAGGACTCCGTAGAGGCGCAGACAGTGTTAGCCTCTGAGCTAAAGGCATCTCTTGAGGTGCAGACCGCGTTAGCCGTAGAGCTAAGGGTTTCGGTGGAGGATCTGATCAGGCAGAACGGGGAGATCGTCTCTCAGCTGCAGATGAAGGAGAGTGCTGTTCAGGAGTTAGAGGAGACACTTAATGTGGTGAGCACAGCGAGAGACATAACACTGTCAGCACTGCAGGACAGAGAGATGGAGGTGGTGAGGTTGAGGGAGGAAAGGGAGAGGGAGGTGGAGGAGAGTCAAGGCCAAAGAGAGGAGGTGGCTGAGCTGCAGGCTCATATAGAGGAGTTAGAGAAGGAGAGGAGCCTGCTGAAGAATAATCTAGAGGAGGTGCAGAGGGAGAGGTCTGAGAAGGTGCAGGGGAGCCCAGGGGAGGAGGTGGAGGAGCTGCAGGCTCGTATAGAGGAGCTGGAGAAGGAGAGGAGCCTCCTGAGGAGTAATCTGGGGGAGGTGGTGGGAGATACTGAAGCTCTACAGAGAGACCTGAGGGAGATGAAACTGGTCAATGAGAAGATGAGAACAGAGAACCAAGAACTACTGACACAAGTCAGCCAGGCTACAGAGACACTGGCAGACCGAGAGAGGGAGGGAGAGGTGGAGGAAGAACAGGCGGAGAAGGAGAGGAGAGAGCTACAACAGCAGCTAACAGAGAAGGACACCGTGATATCTCAGTTGAGAAGTGAGATGGCTGGCTTACAGGTGAGTTCTTCTGGCTTCTTTCCTTCTCAACATGCACACACCATCTAAAGGACAAAAAGGGATTGCTTTTTTGCCCCCAGCTCTTTTCCCAAGCTATGGTTTGTCAAAGTGACTGCTGTGGTATTTTTCATTACATTTACATTTTAGTCATTTAGCAGACGCTCTTATCCAGAGCAACTTATAGTTAGTGAGTGCATACATTTTCATACTGGCCCCCCGTGGGAATCGAACCAACAACCCTGGCGTTGCAAGCGCCATGCTCTACCAACTGAGCTACAGATTTACTTTTCCTCCCTCTCTTTCCCTTCCACCCTCTCCCTTCCTCTCTCTCTGTCTCTCTCTCCCCCCACTAGTCTACAACCCAGTCTCCTGTCTCAGAGGAGAACACAGCCAATGTGTTCACTGAGAAAATTGGTACGTTCCTAATTACTACTGTCTAATGGAGAACAGAACAGGAATCTAATGTGTAATAATCCTATGACAGATGAGCAATACAAAAAATGTCATTCTTGTTTGTTTTTAGATCTTCCTAGATGCTTATTAAGCTCATATAAGAATGACAGATGCAAAGTGCCAATCATTTGAGGGATTCTGATTCTTCCAATGATCTGTGTGTGATGATGTCTCATCCCTCCATCTCAGCCCTGCTGGAGAAGGAGCGCAAAGAAAAGGATGAGAGGATGAATAAGATCAAGGCGGTGGCTGTGAAAGCCAGGAAGGAGCTGGACACCAGCAGGAAAGAGGCTGTGTCTCTAAAGGAGGAAGTGGAGGTGTTGAAGGCTGAGAGAGAGAGGGTGACAAGCTCAATGAAAGACATCATCCATGGAGCAGAGGGATACAAGGTACTACTCACCCGTAACCCCTGACCCTTAGCCCTGACCCCTCACTACATCCCTACCTTATACAGAATGAACAACACAGAAATCAATAGTGAATTGCTTATTTGGCTGGTGGTACAAATCTGTTTCATTGCAAAAAAACACCTGAAGAGATGAAGAGGAAAATAAGTGTATTTTCCCCTAATGCTCTAGCTTGCTGGCCAGGGCTGCTAAGTGTGTCTGTTCAATAGGGAGCTTTCTGTTTGTGTTTCATTTAGTATAATGCACAACAGCCACATTAAACGGGTTCAGACGGTTGTCTTTATGAATTGGCTTTGGAAGCCATTAGAGATTAAATCACTCTTCTGTGTTTAATGGGAGTTTTGTTCTAGACCTGAATGGATGAATACCCTGTCACTGTAGAACAGGCAGCTTGATATATGCGCAGGTGTTATTCTGCATTATAAACTGGGTGGTTTGAGCCCTGAATGCTGATTGGCTGAAAGCCATGGTATATCAGACCATATATTTAGAAAACAAATATTTTTACTGTTCTAATTACCAGTTTATAATGGCAATAAGGCACCTCGGGGGTTTGTGGTATATGGCCAATATACCATGGCTAATGGCTGTATCTAGGCACTCCACGTTGCGTCGCGCGTAAGAACATACCACACCCCCTCGTGCCTTATTGCTTAATTAAGCTGCACAACGCCTATTCAATAATGAATGTGTTTATTATTAAGTGTATGTGTGTTACAGAACTTGCAGCTGGACTACGACAGGCAGACAGAGGAGCTGGATAAGGAGAGAGAGAAGGTGGAGGGAGCTGAGAAACAGATCTCCGAGCTGACCAAGCGACTCAACACTGCCGTACAACAGGTAACACCGACACACACACTACAGTCTCACACACAAACCATGCTCAGAAGTCATCCAGCGTGCTCAACCAGACTGATAGTTTCCCCCCCAGTCCAAATACAAACTGTCCATTAGTTCATTCTTTTTAATTCCTCCTTTTCTTATGATTATATTTTTCTCTTCCTAATTGTCTGTTTCTAGTGAAGTAACGGAGTGTGTGTAAATTAAACAGTGGCTGGTTCCATCTGCTGTTGTAGCGTTGTCAGTCTACTGAGACAGATGCTGGTCTTGGCTGTGTGAGCTGAGAGCTCCCCTGGGACAATACAGACTGGAAATACAGACAAACTCATAACAGTGTCTGAGACTTCCCTGGATGTCTTTGTTAGATATGTTTACCTGATGTGATGTTATTGTTGATGTGAATTCTGGCTGGCTGATTATATGGCCAAGGGGACTGGTGTTTGCCAAGAACTCATGAGTGATGTTTGAGTGAATGCGTGTTCTGTGTCCAGCATGAACAACTGTGGTCGGAGAGAGAGGACCTGATGACTGGGTTGGAGACTCTTAGGAGTACAGTGAGACAGATGGAAGGACAGACAGCAGAGCTACACAGACAGACAGACACCCTGAACAGAGACCTGCAGGCTGAGAGACTACTGAAGGAACAGAAGACAAAGGTGTGTGTGAGAGAGAACTATCTTAGTTCAATGCACTGATTGTAAGTCGTGCTGGATAAGAGCGTCTGCTAAATTACCTAAATGTGTGTACACGTTTTACTATACTTCTGAGTACCAGAAGTCAACACAAGAATAGTAAGCCACCTAAAATTCAGAGAAGTGAGGAAATTTTTTCCAGTCATCGCTTCTAGAAAGGCTATTTTAGGCTTAGGGTTATCTTTAGGGGTTAGGGAAAATAGGATTTTGAATGGGAATCAATTGTTGGTCCCCATAAAGTCCTCACAAGTATAACTGTGTTGTGTGTCTCCAGGAGCTGTCGTCGTTGCAGAAGGAGGTAGAGGAGCTGACAGTTCAGCTCCGCAGACAGAAGCAGCAGTCTCAGCAGACAACACAGGAGCTGGAGCAGCTACGCAAGGTACACACACACACACACACACACACACACACACACACACACACACACACACACACACACACACACACACACACACACGAACATGGCAAGGCCACTCAAATAAAGAGCTGGTAAAGCCTTTACTTCTAACCCTCACCGGGAATTGTGTGTCGTGATGTTGTGTGTCGTGTTGCCTCTAGTCCTAAAAAACAACACTCAGAATCTAGCAGGATGTCAAAGTAACAGTTTACCCTCAAGCACTGGAAGCTGCTTTTCCATTACTCATTATAAGATTTGTGTAGAAATGGGATTCAGTGTGTGTATATGTTGTGAATATGTGTGTTTTTGTCTTTCCAGGAGGCCCAGCAGAGCTCGTTGTTGGACATGGAGATGGCAGACTATGAACGCCTGGTCAAAGAACTCAACACTAAACTGTCAGAGAAAGACGTGTGTGTGGAGGAGCTGAAAACACAGATAAACACACACACACAGCAAGAAGTCTCACTCAACCAGGAGATCGGTACACACAAACACTGATCCCTACCATTCGCCCCACTGACATACTTTTTTTACAGCCAACCCACTAACTGAAGAAGCAGCACTAAATCAGTTTACTGCAAATCAAAGGCCTATACGTCTCTATAATGTGTTTCATTCATTATAACAATGGCCTTTGTACTGTAATCCATTCTTCTAACCTGTTTCTGTGTGTTCTCCCAGAGGGTCTGAAGTCCCAGCTTGACCAGGGGGAGGACAAGAGCTCCAAGATGAAACAGCTGCTGGTGAAAACCAAGAAAGACCTGGCTGACACCAAGAGACAGGTCAGACCCCAGGGACCTGATTACCTGGAGTACAGGGAGAGGGTCCCAGTGGATCACATTTTAGTCAAATGAGTGTTTACAGTGTTCTGTAATACATTGGAGTTGGTTTCCTTGAATGTGTAGTGTCTGTGCACGTAAATAGTGTATTAATAAGTGTGTGTTTGTGTGTGCAGGAAGCCATTCAGATGATGACGCTAGCCTCTCTGAAGGGAGAGCTGGAGGCACATCAACAGCAATTGGAGAACAGCAAGGTAAGATGGCAGTCCCTGAACCCATTCAGACAGACTTAATGTGTTGTGAAATCTGTCGTGAATGTATGGTAATGTTTTTAAAATGGTATAACTGCCTTAATTTTGCTGGACCCCAGGAAGAGTAGCTGCTGCCTTGGCAGCAGCTAATGGGGATCCATAATAAATACAAATACAGACACCTGAGCCTGCAACAAGACAGGACTTTAAAGGTAACACCCTGTGTCTGAAAGGGGTAATGGATGAGTACATACTGTGTCACAATATTATCTGTCCCGATGTGTTGTATCAGTTATTATATCAGTGGCTCTTGTGTTCTTGTATAGATCCAGTACTGTGAACTGACTGCGGAGCGCCACAGACTGCAGGAGCAGCTGAGGACTCTGACTGAACAACAGCAGAGAACAAGCAGCTCCTTGCAACACAGACTGACCACACTACAGCAGGAGGCTAACACTGCCAAGGTACACACACACACACACCATCCTACATCCAGTTCTCTCCTCCCTCTCTCTCATCTTATTCTCTCTCTCTACCTTCCATTTATCTCTCTTCTCCGTTCCTCTACCCTAAACCCTATCTCTCTCCTTCGGTCTCTCTCTTTCTCTCTCCTCTCCCTCTCATCCTCTCTCTCAGCTCAGGCAGTAGAAATAGTGTTATGGATTTCTCATCAGTTGAGTGTTGGTGTGCAGCTTTGCTAAATGGTTGAAACCAAACATTATGGGGGTGTCCCCCTGGGGTCTAGTGGGTGATGATGAATGGTACGGTCTGGCTCCACGGTAGAGGAAGTGCTGCTGGGTTGCCTACCTCAGGGATGTACACACTAACACTGTACTATTCATTACAATACCGATACACTGGCACACACAATACACCGTCATATTAATTAACTGCTGGTCTGCAGAAACACAACTACATGCAGTTCAGGGTGAAAATACAGATGTAATATGAAAACCGGTACCACATAATATGTGCTTCTAATATATGTGTGCTTACAAACAGTGTTAGGCTTTTAATTAAGTAAAACATAAATTAATGTGTGATGTGAATGTTATTTCCAGGCTGAGCTGTCATCTGTCACTGCTGAGTTTGACAGCTATAAGGTCAGAGTTCACAACGTCCTCAAACAACAGAAGAACAAAACCTCAGCACAGAGCGACGGAGACGCCACTAAACAGGAGAGGTATAGCTACAGATTGTGTGTGTGTGTGTGTGTGTGTGTGTGTGTGTGTGTGTGTGTGTGTTATATGATAATAATGTGTGTGTCACAGGGACCAGATGGAGTCCATGGTGGACCAGTATAAAGCCAAGCTGCAGGACAGTCAGCAGAGTCTGGCCGTGAGCACTGCAGAACTACAACAGCTCCAGATGGAACATGACACACTGCTGGAACGACACAACAAGATACTGCAGGAGACCGTCACTAAAGAGGCCGAACTCAGAGAGAGGTACGGGTGTATGTGTCCCTGAATACTTGTATTAGCTCTCAGAGCTAATGTTTTATATCAGTCTGTTAACAGTCAACTGAGTCCACAGTAACAGCCCTCATCTTCAAAAACCCCTGTTTCCCCCTCTCCCCTTCTTCTGTATTTCATACTCCCTCGCTTCCCCCCCAGACTCATGTCTCTCCAGGCTGAGATTATGTCAACGCGGACAGAGCATGCTCAGACGGTGGGTCAGCTAACCTCGCAGGCCGAGGCCCAGCGCTCAGGGTTCAGGGAGCAGATCCGCCATCTTCAGGACGAACACAGAACTACAGTAGAGACCCTGCAGAACCAGATGACCAGGCTGGAGAACCAACTGTTTACACTGCAGAAACAGACCAGTAAGACAGGAGGGGAGGGAGAGGAGAGTAGAGGGAGAGAACATGATTTGGTTGAGAGAGGGAAAGAGGAAAGTGGGGTTTTGGAAAGGATGAGAGAAGAGGGGAGAGAAAAAGACAGGAAGGGGGGTGAGTGTTGGGTTAAAGAGGGAGAGGGGAGAGTGGGAGATGGATGGAGGCCAGGGGAAAGGTAGCGCGAGGGGTTGTGAGTAGGGCTGTGGCGGTCATGCAAAAGACTGCCGGTCTCACGGTAATTGACCGTTAATTAACATAAACACTTTAGCATCTCCAGGCCTCCACACTGTAATCACCAGCCAAGAGGCTTGTAGGAAGTCAAAACAAAAGGCACTGACTTTGTCAGCTGCTATAGAATACAATAATAATATGTGTCCCCTCCTGGGTACTTATAATTTTTTTTTTTTTACATTTTAGTCATTTAGCAGACGCTCTTATCCAGAGCGATTTACAGTTAGTGAGTGCATACATTTTCATACTACATTAAAAAAAGTATAATAAATCAATTTAATATACACGTAACAATAAATCCATTATTTATTTTAGTCAGGTCTAAAGAAACATGATATGAAGAAAATGCATTTCAGAAAAACAGAATATGAGTTGGCCTACTGTATGTTATCTGGTTATTCTCCATGCCATATGATGTAGGCTTGTTCATTTAGCTGACAAGATATGCTTATAAGTCCCATGCCATTATTTTATTTTATAGTAAGAAGAATATAATAGATTTTTCCCATTACGGAGCAAGTGTGCGTACTACATGACTATATTGCGCGTAAAAGTGATTGAAACAGGTCTTGCGCTCTGTTCCTTGCCTCAGGCTGCACAGCTGTTCTCTCATCAAGTGATATACACCCATCAAGTGATATACACCCATCACACTATTCTAAATGTAATATTGTCTTTACTAATATGTAAAATTAGTTTAGATTTAGAATGGCCCATTATCAAATGGGCAGGGGGACAGTGTAAAAAAGACATGTCATCTGTATGCACTCAAATAGGGAATGGAGGCCATGAGCTTTCCCACCAGTCCGTTTTGTAGGCTACTTCGGTTTTATAGTGGAGCATGTGCTTTAATATGAGCAGCAGAAAAATAAATACAAAAACACTTATTTCACTCCACGCATCAACCACTGTTTGAGGAGCATGCTCTCGCTGCCCGACAGGTGATATTCCACCCAGACTCTGTACGCCATGGGCTCTCCAACCCTGTCCCTGCAGCTACCCAGTGCTTCATTTGGGAAACCAAGTGAAATCTGTTCAGGAACATCGATAGTAACGTGGTTTCGCAACGAAATATAATTCATTAAACTGTTGACAGCCCGTCTGCGCGCTCAAGAAAGGAATAAAGGAGTGAAAGGAGGAGATGGAAACACATGGTGGTGAGATTCTGTAGCTAAAGGTAATGTGTCAGCCTATTCATTATGAAAATATAAAAAATTCCCTATCACTAGGCTATTCAAATACAAATTCACTAATTGTAGGCTAACTGTAAGCCGCCCTGCACAATCCATGAACCAACAGCATCGCCTAGGGCTATATGTTCTCTCCCAGACTCATGGATATACATTTTGGAGCATAGCATAAGGTAACCGGTCCATCCAATATGCATAATAATACTGGCCACACTCAAAGGCTAGACCAATTACGTGTCAGACAAGTGTTTGATGTGATTTTCGATTGCATTTGCACTGTTCTTGAAAGTGACGACAAATGCAATTATGCATGTAATGCTTTATTATAAAGGTGCATGTTTTCGCCAAACTTGAAACTCACCTGCAGCCTATGTATGCCAGTTAGGCTCTACACCGTTATAAAGCGGATTAATGTGCTTAATTTAAAAAAGTTATTTGGCCACTTTAGTTGTGATACAAACCTTATCAAAACATATACTGTAGGTCTATGGGCTAGGCTACATGAGGTGTGTGACTATGATTTGAAAAAGTCAAGAGAGAAAAAGGCATGCACTGTTTTTTGCCTTACTGTACAAGCTGGCCATCATTCACAAGTGATAATACATAATTCACTAATATTGTCACCCATCAGACTATTCTTAATTTAATGTTTTCTTTACATATACTATATAGTATGTGTGGGATTTGTTTTGATTTAGAATGGACCATTATCATGCACCTGTCTAGGAACAGGGGCATAAACAGTAAATAAATACAAAGTCATCTATGCACTTAAATAGCAACTGGAGGACGCTTTTCCTGTGGTTCATTTTCATGCCAGCCAGGTAGGCTATACTCCTGTTGTAAAGTGAAGCAATGTGCTTAATATTAGGAAAGTTGATAATTAAATATAGTAGGCCTAGCCTATAGAAAGCTGATGGGATGCTCCTCTTTTTAATAGAGGCCATCAAAACTGTTTTTTATCAAGCAATTGCATAGCCTATAGAAATGTTGCGCAACATGAGCTCATGGGCTCTCATGAAGTGTTTGATTAGATTTTCAAATACATTTGCAATAGAGTGCTGATTACCAGGCAGTTAGCAAGTTTGGTAGGCTAATCACCATCAGCAGCATCAGAGCTCGGAGAAGCCTAATTACCTTGGAATAAACGGTCACGTGGAATTTGACTGCCGTCATGACTCGTGACCGCCAGTGTGGCGGTAATACGGTCACCGTAACAGCCCTAGTTGAGTATGAGAGAGCAGAGCTGAAAGAGCTAATATATCACCTCCCATACACCTGCTCTCAGGAGCCACTCAGAGTAAACACACACTCTCTTTCTCGCCCCCTCCCTCTGTCTCTTCATCTTACTCGTCCAGTGTTGTAGTGCAGCTGTGTAAAGATGGGACACACTTCATCTCAGCAGCCTAGCCAGGTGTTAGTTAGTATGAAGGGTACAGAGAGCCCATCCAGCCTTAACCAGCTCTGCTCTGCCTGCCCCTCTGGGTGGCACTAGCACACTGGCATCTGGAGAGCCTGGTCATTAGTGCCACCCTAACACACATAGTTGGGCCAAGCAGTACTTCTGGAGACAGCAGGGCTGGATCCCTTCCTATAGTCTTAACTAGCTTCCTCTCCTTGTCTCTCTTCCTTCATCTGAACTGTAAAATGTTCTAGATTTGATTGAATCTCAAAGTGAAAATGATGTTAACCTCAAGTGCAAATTATGGTCAAGAGGTTCCAGAGACTCTGCGTGTGTGTGGACACGTTTTACTATACTTGTGAGTACCAGAAGTCCACACAAGAATAGTAAACCAACAAAAATTCAAAGAAGTGAGGACATTTTGCCTGCCCTGACTTGTAAAAAGGCTGTTTTTAGGTTTAGGGAAAATAGGATTTTGAATGGGAATCAATTGTTGGTCCCCAAAAAGTCCTCACAAGTATAGTAAGACAAAGCTGTGTGTGTTCTCTAGGGTGTGAAGGGCAAGGTGGGCTGCAGGTGGTTCTACCCACACGTCTCTCACGCTCTCTCAGTCCATCAATCAGACACTGCCCACGGGCACCTGCCCTCTCTCTTTCTCTGCCTCTCTCTCTCTCGCTCACACACTCAACACACCTACCTGTGAAATCTGCTATTTTTCAGCACAGTTTAAAAAAAAAATCATCCTCTGTTTATAAATGTATCCCCCAGTCTTCTATGCTTCTGGATTTCACACTCGTGAAATAGGGAATTACATTGTTGCTCTCTGCCCAGCATGACCGTATGATATGTGTTGCCTTCCTCCCCGTCTCCCTCCAGGTCCAGCTCCAGTCCAGACCAGTCGTAAACCAGTGGTGGACCGCCGGCCCGTGGACCAGGGGGGAATGGGGGGGCTGGGCCTGGGCCTCAGTGATCTCCAGTCCATGGCTAGAGAGGAGGGGGAGGGCATGGAGACCTCCGAGACAGAGTCCCTGTCACCCACACACACACACCTACCCTCACTGGAACACCTACTCACCTCCCCAGACCCCAAACAGGGTACGTGTGCATACAATGCATTCGGAAAGTATTCAGACCCTTTTACTTTTTCCACATTTTGTTACATTACAGCCTTATTCTAAAATGGATTAAATCAATATTTTTCCTCAATCTACACACAATACCCCATAATGACAAAGCAAAAAAAAAGTTGTGTGTAAAACTGAAATACCTTATTTACATAAGTATTCAGACCCTTTGCTATGAGACTTGAAATTGAGCTCAGGTACATCCTGTTTCCATTGATCATCCTTGATGTTTCTGCAACTTGATTGGAGTCCATCTGTGGAAGATTCAATTGATTGGACATGATTTGGAAAGGCACACACCTGTCTATACAAGGTCCCACAGTTGACAGTGCACGTTCCTCCTGTAGCTCAGTTGGTAGAGCATGGCGTTTGCAACGCCAGGGTTGTGGGTTCGATTCCCACGGGGGGCCAGTATGAAAAATTTATGCACTCACTAACTGTAAGTCGCTCTGGATAAGAGCGTCTGCTAAATGACTAAAAATGTAAATGTCGGAGCAAAAACCAAGCCATGAGGTCGAAGGAATTGTCCTTAGAGCTCCGAGACAGGATCGTGTCGAGGCACAGATCTGGGGAAGGACACCAAAAAATGTCTGCAGGATTGAAGGTCTCCAAGAACAACATGCTGTGGGGATGTTTTTCAGCGGCAGGGATTGGGAGACTAGTCAGGATCGAGGGAAAGATGAACGGAGCAAAGTACAGAGAGATCCTTGATGAAAACCTGCTCAGGACCTCAGACTGGGGCGAAAGTTCACCTTCCAACAGGACAACGACCCTAAGCACACAGCCAAGACAACGCAGGAATGGCTTCGGGACAAGTCTCTGAATGTCCTTGAGTGGCCCAGCCAGAGCCCGGGCTTGAACCCGATCGAACATTTCTGGAGAGACCTGAAAATAGCTGTGCAGCGACGCTCCCCATCCAACCTGACAGAGCTTGAGAGGATCTGCAGAGAAGAATGGGAAAACTCCCCAAATACAGGTGTGCCAAGCTTGTAGCGTCATACCCAAGAAGACTCGAGGCTGTAATCGCTTCCAATAGGTGCTTCAACAATGTACTGAGTAAAGGGTCTGAATACCTATGTAAATGTGATATTTCAGCTTTTTATTTGAAATAACTTTGCAAACATTTCTAAAAACCTGTTTTTGCTTTGTCATTATGGGGTATTGTGTGTAGATTGATGAGGGGGAAAAAACAATTTAATCAATTTTAGAATAAGGCTGTAACGTAACGTGGAAAAAGTCAAGGGGTCTGAATACTTTCCGAATGAACTGTACATGCATGTCTCCAATGGCTACAGAGTTGTTGGTTTGATTCCCACAAGGGACACTTATTTTACATACTGTGAACTGTGTCTTCGAATACAACTGTCTGCTAAAGCACCATTTGTTTGTGTGATTGGTTGTAGAGCCGTTTGTGTGGCAGGTGGAGCCGACTAAAGAGGAATTGAATCAGAAGTTGACCACAGCTACACGCAGTATGGAACACATGAACAGTCTACTGCATGAGACAGAGGCTACCAATGCTGTTCTGATGGAACAGGTCAATGTACGTACACACACACACACAGTACTGATGAAACAGATATTCTCTCTTTCACAGACTCTCTCTCACTTACATATACAGTGCTCGCTCACACATTCATACTTGTTTCTTTGTGTACTTCTTCTTTCTTCTCTAGCTGTTGAAGTCTGAAGTGCGTCGTCTGGAGCGTAACCATGAGAGAGAGAAGAGTGTAGCCAACCTGGAGTATCTGAAGAATGTCCTCTTACAGTTCATCTTCCTGCAGTCAGGCAGTGAGAGGCAGGCTCTACTCCCCGTCATACACACCATGTTACAACTCAGCCCTGAGGAGAAAAATAAACTGGCTGCTATCGCAATGGGTGGGTAAACACACACACTGTAAACGAACATGCATATATGTGTATGTATGCATATATGTGTATGTATATGTATGTATATATACAGTGGGGGAAAAAAGTATTTAGTCAGCCACCAATTGTGCAAGTTCTCCCACTTAAAAAGATGAGAGAGGCCTGTAATTTTTATCATAGGTACACGTCAACTATGACAGACAAAATGAGAATGTTTTTCTCCAGAAAATCACATTGTAGGATTTTTTATGCATTTATTTGCAAATTATGGTGGAAAATAAGTATTTGGTCAATAACAAAAGTTTCTCAATACTTTGTTATATACCCTTTCTTGGCAATGACACAGGTCAAACGTTTTCTGTAAGTCTTCACAAGGTTTTCACACACTGTTGCTGGTATTTTGGCCCATTCCTCCATGCAGATCTCCTCTAGAGCAGTGATGTTTTGGGGCTGTCGCTGGGCAATACGGACTTTCAACTCCCGCCAAAGATTTTCTATGGGGTTGAGATCTGGAGACTGGCTAGGCCACTCCAGGACCTTGAAATGCTTCTTACGAAGCCACTCCTTCGTTGCCCGGGCGGTGTGTTTGGGATCATTGTCATGCTGAAAGACCCAGCCACGTTTCATCTTCAATGCCCTTGCTGATGGAAGGAGGTTTTCACTCAAAATCTCATGATACATGGCCCCATTCATTCTTTCCTTTACACGGATCAGTCGTCCTGGTCCCTTTGCAGAAAAACAGCCCCAAAGCATGATGTTTCCACCCCCATGCTTCACAGTAGGTATGGTGTTCTTTGGATGCAACTCAGCATTCTTTGTCCTCCAAACACGACGAGTTGAGTTTTTACCAAAAATATCTATTTTGGTTTCATCTGACCATATGACATTCTCCCAATCCTCTTCTGGATCATCCAAATGCACTCTAGCAAACTTCAGACGGGCCTGGACATGTACTGGCTGAAGCAGGGGGACACGTCTGGCACTGCAGGATTTGAGTCCCTGGCAGCGTAGTGTGTTACTGATGGTAGGCTTTGTTACTTTGGTCCCAGCTCTCTGCAGGTCATTCACTAGGTCCCCCTGTGTGGTTCTGGGATTTTTGCTCACCGTTCTTGTGATCATTTTGACCCCACGGGGTGAGATCTTGCGTGGAGCCCCAGATCGAGGGAGATTATCAGTGGTCTTGTATGTCTTCCATTTCCTAATAATTGCTCCCACAGTTGATTTCTTCAAACCAAGCTGCTTACCTATTGCAGATTCAGTCTTCCCAGCCTGGTGCAGGTCTACAATTTTGTTTCTGGTGTCCTTTGACAGCTCTTTGGTCTTTGCCATAGTGGAGTTTGGAGTGTGACTGTTTGAGGTTGTGGACAGGTGTCTTTTATACTGATAACAAGTTCAAACAGGTGCCATTAATACAGGTAACGAGTGGAGGACAGAGGAGCCTCTTAAAGAAGAAGTTACAGGTCTGTGAGAGCCAGAAATCTTGCTTGTTTGTAGGTGACCAAATACTTACTTTCCACCATAATTTGCAAATAAAATCATTAAAAATCCTACAATGTGATTTTCTGGAGAGAAAAAAATTCTCAATTTGTCTGTCATAGTTGACGTGTACCTATGATGAAAATTACAGGCCTCTCTCATCTTTTTAAGTGGGAGAACTTGCACAATTGGTGGCTGACTAAATACTTTTTTTCCCCCACTGTATATACATACACACACAGCTAGGGGAAAAAAGTATTTGATCCCCTGCTGATTTTGTACGTTTGCCCACTGCCAAAGAAATGATCAGTCTATAATTTTAATGGTAGGTTTATTTGAACAGTGAGAGACAGAATAACAACAAAGAATCCAGAATAACGCATGCCAAAAATGTTATAAATTGATTTGCATTTTAATGAGGGAAATAAGTATTTGACCCCCTCTCAATCAAAAAGATTTCTGGCTCCCAGGTGTCTTTTTATACAGGTAACGAGCTGAGATTAGGAGCACACTCTTAAAGGGAGTGCTCCTAATCTCAGTTTGTTACCTGTATAAAATACACCTGTCCACAGAAGCAATCAATAAATCAGATTACAAACTCTCCACCATGGCCAAGACCAAAGAGCTCTCCAAGGATGTCAGGGACAAGATTGTAGACCTACACAAGGCTGGAATGGGCTACAAGACCATCGCCAAGCAGCTTGGTGAGAAGGTGACAACAGTTGGTGTGATTATTCGCAAATGGAAGAAACACAAAATACCTGTCAATCTCCCTTGGCCTGGGGCTCCATGAAAGATCTCACCTCGTGGAGTTGCAATGATCATGAGAACGGTGAGGAATCAGCCCAGAACTACACGGGAGGATCTTGTCAATGATCTCAAGGCAGCTGGGACCATAGTCACCAAGAAAACAATTGGTAACACACTATGCCGTGAAGGACTGAAATCCTGCAGCGCCCGCAAGGTCCCCCTGCTCAAGAAAGCACATATACAGGCCCGTCTGAAGTTTGCCAATGAACATCTGAATGATTCAGAGGAGAACTGGGTGAAAGTGTTGTGGTCAGATGAGACCAAAATCGAGCTCTTTGGCATCAACTCAACTCGCCGTGTTTGGAGGAGGAGGAATGCTGCCTATAACCCCAAGAACACCATCCCCACCGTCAAACATGGAGGTGGAAACATTATGCTTTGGGGGTCTTTTTCTGCTAAGGGGACAGGACAACTTCACCGCATCAAAGGGACGATGGACGGGGCCATGTACCGTCAAATCTTGGGTTAGAACCTCTTTCCCTCAGCCAGGGCATTGAAGATGGGTATTCCAGCATGACAATAACCCAAAACACACGGCCAAGGCAACAAAGGAGTGGCTCAAGAAGAAGCACATGAAGGTCCTGGAGTGGACTAGCCAGTCTCCAGACCTTAATCCCATAGAAAATCTGTGGAGGGAGCTGAAGGTTCGAGTTGCCAAACGTCAGCCTCGAAACCTTAATGACTTGGAGAAGATCTGCAAAGAGGAGTGGGACAAAATCTCTCCTGAGATGTGTGCAAACCTGGTGGCCAACTACAAGAAACGTCTGACCTCTGTGATTGCCAACAAGGGTTTTGCCACCAAGTACTAAGTCATCTTTTGCAGAGGGGTCAAATACTTATTTCTCTCATTAAAATGCAAATTAATTTATAACATTTTTGACATGCGTTTTTCTGGATTTTTTTGTTGTTATTCTGTCTCTCACTGTTCAAATAAACCTACCATTAAAGTTATAGACTGATCATATCTTTGTCAGTGGGCAAACGTACAAAATCAGCAGGGGATCAAATACTTTTTTCCCTCACTATATATATATATATATATATATATATATATATATATATTACAGTTGAAGTCGGAAGTTTACATACACTTAGGTTGGAGTCATTAAAACTCATTTTTCAACCACTCCACAAATGTCTTGTTAACAAACTATAGTTTTGGCAAGTCGGGTAGGACATCTACTTTGTGCATGACACAAGTAATTTTTCCAACAATTGTTTACGGAGAGATTATTTAATTTATAATTCACTGTATCACAATTCCAGTGGCTCAGAAGTTTACATACACTAAGTTGACTGTGCCTTTTAAACAGCTTGGAAAATTCCAGAAAATGATGTCATGGCTTTAGAAGCTTCTGATAGGCTAATTGACATAATTTGAGTCAATTGCAGGTGTACCTGTGGATGTATTTCAAGGCCTACCTTCAAACTCAGTGCCTCTTTGCTTGACATCATGGGAAAATGAAAATAAATCAGCCAAGACCTCAGAAAAAGAATTGTAGACCTCCACAAGTCTGGTTCATCCTTGGGAGCAATTTTCAAATGCCTGAAGTTACACGTTCATCTGTACAAACAATAGTACGCTAGTATAAACACCATGGGACCACGCAGCCGTCATACCGCTCAGGAAGGAGACGCGTTCTGTCTCCTAGAGATGAATGTACTTTGGTGCGAAAAGTGCAAATCAATCCCAGAACAACAGCAAAGGACATTGTGAAGATGCTGGAGGAAAGAGGTACAAAAGTATCTATATCCGCAGTAAAACGAGTCCTATATCGACATAACCTGAAATGCCGCTCAGCAAGGAAGAAGCCACTGCTCCAAAACCGCAATTAAAAAAGCCAGACTACGGTTTGCAACTGCACATGGGGACAAAGATCTTACTTTTTGGAGAAATGTCCTCTGGTCTGATGAAACAAAAATAGAACTGTTTGGCCGTAATGACCATTGTTATGTTTGGAGGAAAAAGGGGGTGCTTGCAAGTCGAAGAACACCATCCCAACCGTGAAGCACAGGGGTGGCAGCATCGTGCCGTGGGGGTGCTTTGCTGCAGGAGGGACTGGGGCACTTCACAAAATAGGTGGCATCATGAGGAAGGAAAATTATGTGGATATATTGAAGCAACATCTCAAGACATCAGTCAGGAAGTTAAAGATTGGTCGCAAATGGGTCTTCCAAATGGACACTGACACCAAGCATACTTCCAAAGTTGTGGCAAAATTGCTTAAGGACAACAAAGTCAAGGTATTGGACTGGCCATCACAAAGCCCTGACCTCAATCCTATAGAACATTTGTGGGCAGAACTGAAAAAGTGTGTGCGAGAAAGGAGGCCTACAAACCTGACTCAGTTACACCAACTCTGTCAGGAGGAATGGGCCAAAATTCACCCAACTTATTGTGGTAAGCTTGTGGAAGGCTACCCGAAACGTTTGACCCAAGTTAAACCATTTAAAGGCAACGCTACCAAATACTAATTGAGTGTGTGTAAACTTCTGACCCACTGGGAATGTGATGATGGAAATAAAAGCTTAAATAAATAACTGTTTCTACTATTATTCTGACATTTCACATTCTTAAAATAAAGATAGGGAATTTTTTCTAGGATTAAATGTCAGGAATTGTGAAAATGTAAATACATTTAAACTCAGTTTTACATTTTACATTTGGCTAAGGTGTATGTAAACTTCCGACTTCAACTGTGTGTATATATATATACAGTGGGGAGAACAAGTATTTGATACACTGCCGATTTTGCAGGTTTTCCTACTTACAAAGCATGTAGAGGTCTGTAATTTTTTATCATAGGTACACTTCAACTGTGACAGACGGAATCTAAAACAAAAATCCAGAAAATCACATTGTATGATTTTTAAGTCGTTAATTTGCATTTTATTGCATGACATAAGTATTTGATCACCTACCAACCATTAAGAATTCCGGCTCTCACAGACCTGTTAGTTTTTCTTTAAGAAGCCCTCCTGTTCTCCACTCATTACCTGAATTAACTGCACCTGTTTGAACTCGTTACCTGTATAAAAGACACCTGTCCACACACTCAATCAAACAGACTCCAACCTCTCCACAATGGCCAAGACCAGAGAGCTGTGTAAGGACATCAGGGATACAATTGCTACAGGACAATAGGCAAGCAGCTTGGTGAGAAGGCAACAACTGTTGGCGCAATTATTAGAAAATTGAAGAAGTTCAAGATGACGGTCAATCATCCTCGGTCTGGTGCTCCATGCAAGATCTCACCTCGATGATCATGAGGAAGGTGAGGGATCAGCCCAGAACTACACGGCAGGACCTGGTCAATGACCTGAAGAGAGCTGGGACCACAGTCTCAAAGTAACACACTACGCCGTCATGGATTAAAATCCTGCAGCGCACGCAAGGTCCCCCTGCTCAAGCCAGCGCATGTCCAGGCCCGTCTGAAGTTTGCCAATGACCATCTGGATGGTCCAGAGGAGGAATGGGAGAAGGTAATGTGGTCTGATGAGACAAAAATAGAGCTTTTTGGTTTTAACTCCACTCGCCGTGTTTGGAGGAAGAAGAAGGATGAGTACAACCCCAAGAACACCATCCCAACCGTGAAGCATGGAGGTGGAAACATCATTCTTTGGGGATGCTTTTCTGCAAAGGGGACAGGACGACTGCACCGTATTGAGGGGAGGATGGATGGGGCCATGTATTGCGAGATCTTGGCCAACAACCTCCTTCCCTCAGTAAGAGCATTGAAGATGGGTCGTGGCTGGGTCTTCCAGCATGACAACGACCCGAAACACACAGCCAGGGCAACTAAGGAGTGGCTCCGTAAGAAGCATCTCAAGGTCCTGGAGTGGCCTAGCCAGTCTCCAGACCTGAACCCAATAGAAAATCTTTGGAGGGAGCTGAAAGTCCTTATTGCCCAGCGACAGCCCCGAAACCTGAAGGATCTGGAGAAGGTCTGTATGGAGGAGTGGGCCAAAATCCCTGCTGCAGTGTGTGCAAAACCTGGTCAAGACCTACAGGAAACGTATGATCTCTGTAATAGCAAACAGTTTTCTGTACCAAATATTAAGTTCTGCTTTTCTGATGTATCAAATACTTATGTCATGCAATAAAATGCAAATTAACTACTTAAAAATCAGACAATGTGATTTTCTGGATTTATGTTTTAGATTCCGTCTCTCACAGTTGAAGTGTACATATGATAAAAATTACAGACCTCTACATGCTTTGTAAGTAGGAAAACCTGCAAAATCGGCAGTGTATCAAATACTTGTTCTCCCCACTGTATATACACACACACACACCCACACTGGGTCAAAAGTTTAGACACCTACTCGTTCCATTTTCATTTTTTGGGGGACTATTTTCTACATTGTAGAATAATAATGAAGACATCAAAACTATGAAATAACACAGATGGAATCATGTAGTAACTTAAAAAGTGTTAAACAAATCAAAATATATTTGAGATTCTTCAAAGTAGCCACCCTTTGCCTTGATGACAGCTTTGCACACTCTTGGCATTCTCTCAACCAGCTTCATGAGGTAGTCACCATGAATGCATTTCAATTAACAGGTGTGCCTTTTTAAAAGTTAATTTGTGGAATTTCTTTCCTTCTTAATGCGTTTCAGCCAATCAGTTGTGTTATGACAAGGTAGGGGGGGGGTATACTGAACATAGTCCTATTTGGTGAAAGACCAAGTCCATATTAAGAACTGCTCAATTAAGCAAAGCGAAATCATTACTTTAAGACATGAAGGTCAGTCAATCCGGAAAATGTCAAGAACTTTGAAAGTTTCTTCAAGTGCAGTCGCAAAAACCATCAAGCGCTATGATGAAACTGGCTCTCAGGAGGACCGCCACAGGAAAGGAAGACCCAGAGTTACCTCTGCTGCAGAGGATAAGTTCATTAGAGTTACCAGCCTCAGAAATTGCAGCCCAAATAAATGCTTCAGAGTTCAAGTCACAGACACATCTCAACATCAACTGTTCAGACGGGACTGTGTAAATCAGGCCTTTCATGGTTGAATTGCTGCATAGAAACCACTACTAAAGGACACCAATAAGAAGAAGAGACCTGCTTGGGCCAAGAAACACGAGCAATGGACATTAGACTGGTGGGAATTTGTCCTTTGGTCTGGAGTCCAAATTTGAGATTTTTGGTTCCAACCACTGTCTTTGTGAGACGCGGTGTGGGTGAACGGATGATCTCTGCATGTGTAGTTCCCACCGTAAAGCATGGAGGAGGAGGTGTTATGGTGTGGGGGTGCTTTGCTGGTGACACTGTCTGTGATTTATTTAGAATTCAAGGAACACTTAACCAGCATGGCTACCACAGCATTCTGCGGTGATACGCCATCTGGTTTGGGCTTAGTGGGACTATCATTTGTTTTTCAACAGGACAATGACCCAACACACCTCCAGGCTGTGTAAGGGCTGTTTTACCAAAAAGGAGAGTGATGCAGTGCTGCATCAGATGACCTGGCCTCCACAATCCCCCGACCTCAACCCAATTGAGATGGTTTGGGATGAGTCGGACGGCAGAGTGAAGGAAAAATAGCCAAGAAGTGCTCAGCATATGTGGGAACTCCTTCAAGACTGTTGGAAAAGCATTCCAGATGAAGCTGGCTGAGAGAATGCCAAGAGTGTGCAAAGCTGTCGTCAAGGCAAGGGTGGCTATTTGAAGAATCTCAAATATAAAATATATTTTGGTTTAACACTTTTTTTGTTTGTTTACTACATTATTTCATAGTTTTGATGTCTTCACTATTATTCTTTTAATGTAGAAAATAGTAAAAATAAAGAAAAACCCTTGAAGAGTAGGTGTGTCCAAACTTTTGACTGGTACTGTATGTCCACACACACACCCATCGATTGCTCAGTGTGAGTAAAAGGTCAGTGAAATTGCAGAGATATCGTCAACATTCTATGTAGGTCAACACCGGAATGTATAGTAAATACTGTGTTGGTACTAGGGCTGTTGCGGTGACCGTATTACCGCCACACCGGCAGTCAAATTCCACGTGAGTGTGTAGTCACGTTAATTGTCATTAGTAGCCTACCAAACTTGCTAACTGCCTGGTACTCAGCACACTATTGTCCCTCTAATCACTCTGACATCAATGCAAATATCTTCGAAAATCTAATCAAACACTTCATGAGGCCATGAGCCCATGTTGCGCAACATTTCTATAGGCTAGGCAATTGTGTGAGAAAGCGTGATGGCCTCTATTAAAAAGAGGATCCCATCAGCTTTCTATAGGCTTACTATATTTATTTCTCAACTTTCCTAATATTAAGCACATTGCTGTTCTTTACAACAGAAGTATAGCCTACCCGGCTGACATGAAAATGAATCATGGGAAAAGCGTCCTCCATTCGCAATTTTAAGTTAATAGATGACATGTATTTTTTTCCCGCTGCCCCTGTTTCGAGACAGGTGCATGATAATGGTCCATCCTAAATCAAAACAAATTTCACACATATTATTTAGTATATGTGTCACACTCTGGCTCCAGGACTGTGTGTTAGAGCCAGGGTGTATCTCATTTGGTGGTGTTGGGGTTGGGTGAGTTTCATTTTGTTTGTGGTTAGTGGTGATTGGTCAATGACTCCCAATCGGAGGTAACGAGTGTCAGCTGTCGGCTCGTTATCTCTGATTGGGAGCCATATATATACTGTTGTGTTTCACTGTTTGTTTGTGGGTTTTTGTTCCAGTGTTGTATGTTCTGTCGGTGTCACAGAGGACTTCACGTATCGTCATTTGTTGTTTTTTCGTGGTTGCTTTAATTAAATAAAGTCATCATGTTCACTCCACGCGCTGCGTATTGGTCCGCTCCTTCAGACGATCGTGACAGAATTCTGTCACGATCGTCTGAAGGAGCGGACCAATACGCAGCGCGTGGAGTGAACATGATGACTTTATTTAATTAAAGCAACCACGAAAAAACAACAAATGACGATACGTGAAGTCCTCTGTGACACCGACAGAACATACAACACTGGAACAAAAACCCACAAACAAACAGTGAAACACAACAGTATATATATGGCTCCCAATCAGAGATAACGAGCCGACAGCTGACACTCGTTACCTCCGATTGGGAGTCATTGACCAATCACCACTAACCACAAACAAAATGAAACTCACCCAACCCCAACACCACCAAATGAGATACACCCTGGCTCTAACACACAGTCCTGGAGCCAGAGTGTGACAATATGTAAAGACAATATTAAATCAAGAATAGTCTGATGGGTGACAACGTTAGCCTATCACTTGTGAATGATGCCCAGCATAAGAAAAAGCCTTTTTTCATAGTCGCACACCTCATGTAGCCTAGCACAAAGGCCTATATGTTTTTGATAAGGTTTGAGGCCAAATAATGTCTTAATTGAGCACATTAATCCGCTTTACAAGGGGTTATAGAGCCTAACTGGCATACATAAGCAGCGGGTGAGTTTCAAGTTTGGGGAAGATTATTTTCACCCAAAAATGCACATTTTATAATAAAAGCATTACATGCATAATCGCATTTGCGGTCACTTTTGATAATGGAGTTTTCCCGCTAATGGAACATTCCCGCTTATAGCCTACTGTCATGTGTGCATTGCTGCGCTTATAATGTGAAGAAATAGCCTAATAGTTTATCAACATTTTAAACTAAACGTTCTGATCTGTTGTGTCAGCCACATTGCATACATTTTTTAAATTATTTTTTTTATGCTAGTGGTGGTATTAATTTGGGATCTATTGCATCCCACAACTGTCCCAGACTATGTTTTGGAATATCTATTTCTCGCACAGAATAGAATAGGTTGACTTATGTACTATGGGGGATAGTAGATTGACATAGGCTAGTGCTTTTGCTGTTCGTTAGGCCTACTCATCTTGTTGGCTGACAATGTAAATGTGGACAGTTCTTCCAATATCTTCAATATGCACCTCGGAATTGGATAAGGACGCGCGCAGTTGCGTCCCCGACGTGTCTGTCTTCACTTGTAGCCTGTGAGATAGACCCGATCACGTGATGGAGAGCGCGCGCTCAGGGAGGAGGGCACAACAAAGGCATGGATTTTTTTAGGGTGCATTACAGCCACAAAGGGGACGCCGTCGTGAAATTCAAGGCATTATCAAGTGCTTGTCAAATTGTGAATGAGAGACTAAGGAAGTGTGTACAGCCTGCGCAAAAAACAAAGCAGAGCTCATGCCTTTCAAGCAACTTTTTTCAAATCATCATTAGAATCTCATCATGCAGCCTTACAATGTATTAAAAATCAAAACATATAGCCCAACGTTTGTAGAACAACTAAAGTTACATTAATAACTCTAAATTAAGCATATAGGAGTACCTATTTCTTTGTTAACCGCTCAACACAGAAAAGCCGCATGTGCGCACTCCCTCAAATAGTTTTGAGAAAATGTTTATATTTTATTCAGCTTTGTTCAATTGTAATCTTCATACTATAAATGAATGCCACGGAATTCTAAGCAAATCTTGTCTGTTAAATGAACTAGTGTAGCCCACAGCCATTTGGCATAGCCACACCAGGACCTAACATAAGCACAACTCAGAGTATGCTATTCTGTTCTTCTGAGAGAGACTACATTTTCTTCATATCATGCTTCTTAAGACCTGTCTAAAATAAATAATGGATTTATTGTGACAGTGTAGGCTATATTACATGGTTTTATTATACTTTTTTAAATGTAGAAGTTCCAAAGGTCTGCATCAGTGGCTTGTAGGCTATGTGTGGAAGGCAGGAGATGCTAAATGTGTTTGTTAATTAACGCACAATTACCGTGAGACCCACAGTTATTTGCTTGACATTGACAATCACCGGCTGATGAAATTTCGTGACTGCCAAAGCCCTAGTTGGTACTGCAGTGTCTTTCCTGTATTTCTGACCCGGCCTCTTTCTGCTGCAGGTGAGGAGGAAGTGGGAGGAGCTAGAGGCTCAGGATGGACCTCCTACTTACACAGCTGGTCAGGCATCAGATGAACACACACACATCAACGAATGTCGTCTTTCTACCTGCCTTCACTTTCATCTGGTTAATATGTCTGATCAACTGGAGTTATTAAAAAGTCTTTATATATTGATGATCATCCATCTACTTGAAAAAAAAGCCAGTAGTCAGCAATGCAAGCCAGTACTATTTTTAGCTGATGGTACGTTACTGAACCATTCATGATGGGTTAATTCACCAATACCTAACAGTCATTACTGGGATTATTTTATAAGATTGATTTTGTTGCTTGTAACAATCAATTCCAAGCAACGCTTAAGTTTTACAACAGTTAAAGAAGTGAACTATGACTGTTTTTACAGATTTGACCACCTGTTTTCATTGCTCACTCATTATAGGTCTGATACAGGGCAGTAGGTAGCCTAGCAGTTAAAAGGCGCTGCATGGTCAATCGGACATCTGCATTGGCCGTGCAGCATTTAAAGTGATATGGCCTCTGCAGAAGTCAGGGCATTCATACTTCTTGCACTTCGGAGAGCAGCGCAGAGCTGTTGTGAAGGAAGTTGTCAAGGAAGTGAGTTTGTGTTTATACAGGACCTACCGCCCCCACCTACCGTCAACCAGTCATGTCAATGCAGAGCTATATGGAACCCTCCACATTGTTAATACATTTTGGAGGCACACGGCAATGTGGTACGGAGCTTAGTTTGGCCTCTTCATGCCTCCGGAGGCTCCGCAATTGTCACATCCTACATACGGAGCCTCTTACCACATTTTCGGATCAAGCGCAAATTTGCTTTAAGAGTGTTGGGCCAGTAACCGAAAGAATCCCAGAGTCGACTAGGTGAAAAATCTGTTGATGTGCCCTTGAGCAAGGCATTGAATTCTAATTGCTCCTGTAAGTCGCTCTAGATAAGTGTCTGCTAAATGACAAAAACATTTAAAAAATGTAATGCGATGAATTGACAATATTCACATGTTCTAATTCACACCTGTTTCATTTATTTTGATGTATCGATATTACATACCAAAGGATGCTCTGGTAATATGTAGGTACATAATCTGTAATTGGGAACATCTTAAATATATGTAAATATACACTGAGTGTACAAAACATTAAGAACAACTTCCTAATATTGCGTTGCACCGCCTTTTGCCCTTAGAACAGCCTCAATTTGTAGGGGCATGGACTCTATAAGGGATGCTGGCCCATGTTGTCTCCAATGCTTCCCACAGTTGTCAAGTTGGCTGGATGTCCTTTGGGTAGTGGACCATGCTTGTTGCAGTTCTTGACACACTCAAACCGGTGCGCCTGGGCCTGGCACCTACTACCATATCCCGTTCAAAAGCACTTCAATATTTTGTCTTGCCCATTCACCCTCTGAATGGCACACATACACAATCCATGTCTCAAGGCTTAAAAATCATTCTTTAACCTGTCTCCTCCCTTTCATCTACACTGATTTGAAGTGGATTTAACAGGTGACATCAATAATGGATCATAGCTTTCATCTGGAATTACCTGGTCAGTCTGTCATGGAAAGAGCAGGTGTTCCCAATGTTTTGTACACTCAGTGTAAATATAGTAATTACTATCTATTTACTGTGTAATGACCATGTTATTAAAATGTGAGGCTGCTTCTTTTCCAAGTTAACCAAACATGCAGAAATGGTTCTGGATATCAATGGTTGGGTAAAATACCAGCCTCTGCTTTGCTCTGTAGTCCCATTGGAGTGCTTTATATCTGAAATTGCACCCTAGTTCCCATATATTGGAAATAAGGTGCCAATTCAGATTTGCCCATCTCTTACCCAGGGTTATATGATAATATCATTGTTCTGTATCATTCCTAAGGCAGCTGCTTATGCTTCTTATTAACGAATGAGGCCAGATTGGGGGGACCAGTAATACATGGGAATAATGGAATGTACTTTTAATGAATCATTAGGGAAAGTATTGTGTTAATGATGAAAATAATGTTATTTAAAAAGATTATTAGGCTATAGCCTAAGATTAAAAATGATTACTGATTTTGTTGTACACTGGTGAGGGTTTCCAGTCCTCACAGTTTGGTTGAAGTTGATGTCTTGTAGTACTCCAGGTTAAGAAGTGTTTTACAAAAGGACAAAAAAATCCAAATGTAAGCTTACGTTTTAGATCTACCATTTTATGAAGAGACCTGCAATAAGTAGCCTAACCACCATCCTTATTCTTTAACTGTGAATAAACACTACAATTTAAATAAATATTTACTGTGTTAAAGATTTTAGTTCATTGAATAAAGTGATCTGGAGTGAAAATGTCCATTATAACACACACTCATTCTGTACCTCCTCTGTATTTCTAAGGGATAGCCTAGAGAAAGACCTTCCAGATGTTTTCCTCGTCTCATTCGGGAAATACTTCCTTTTAAGGAAATATTTTCCCAATTACATGACGTAAGCACAATGAGCACTAGTAGGCTATGTATTTTAAAGTTATAGACACTAATGTAGCCTGTCTTATGGTTGAATGTAATGTTTTGTTAATTTGACCGAATGCTTATTAAAACATAAAATAGGCTACACTTTCGAGGAGCGCCCTATTGAGCCGCGTTATTTTCTCCAATGGCACGCAGGAATGATAGAACAGTAGAGGTCAAATTCCTGTGAAATAGTTTGTCAAATATATATTTTTTACTGGTGCTGCTCGGGAAGATTTCAGCGCACATCCCGCCATGTTTAGCTGGAAAATATGTTGAAAATCGACCTAAACCGCGCAATTAAATAAGAACAGTTAGTGCATGAGGGTTGAAGTTTTCCATTACATGTATTTATAGGTAGGATATTAACCTCCTGATATGCATCTGTCTCGTCGGTATTTACAGTAAAGGCTTGCCTACTGTGGTCCCAACATGGATGACTTGACTGAAATGTGAAGTTCAGAGAGGGCGGGTCTAGTCCGGTTAAATTACATTTTAGCGCAGGAGCCAGACCAATGACTGTACACAGACAGAGAGAGAAACAGGCGAGGCTCATTCGCCATTACAAAGAAAGTGTCGCTTGTAAACAGTAGTCTGTCTAAAATAAATCTCCTCGAGATCCAAACATCTGGAAAGAAAGAACCACTGGAGACGAACCCCCCTACAGTCCAGAAGATGTTGGGGGTGGTTGAAGAAATGACCAACGGCAATGGGTGAGTACTGAACAGAAAATAACTGTATGATGGTCCAAATCTGCTTCTATAAAGAGTTTGTAGACAATTATTCGCAGTCTGACTCTTGACAAACAAAACTGCAGCCTGTTGCGTTCAATGACCTGGCTCAGCGCTGTCTGTCTGTGGGGTGTAGAGTTGCGCACAGAAGAGTTGATGCAGTGTAGTGTGTGATCACTGGTGAAACAATGTAACAATCACAACGCGGCCTACTTTCGTTATAGAGTTTCTTTTTATTAAATTTTTAATTTAACCTTCATTTAATTAGGCAAGTCAGTTAAGAACAAATTCTTATTTACAATGACGGCCTACCCCTGCCAAACCCAGACGACGCTGGGCCAATTGTGCGCCGCCCTATGGGACTCCCAATCAGGGCCGGATTGTGATACATAAGATAGCCTACTGAACAACATAGCCTACTGAACAAGTAACCTTCTATCTTATGTAACCATATCAAATGTAACATATCATACTAATTTGAGTGTCCCGGATTTACATTTACTATGGTACGTCTAGTCTACGAGACTAGGCTGAAGTAGCCTAGGCCTGGGACCATCTGACAACTTGTTGTGGTCATTAGGACAACAGTGTTTAGGCTATGTTTACACAGGCAGCCCAATTCTGATATTTTTTTCACTAATAGTTTTTTTTGCGAATCAGATCTGATGTGAAAAGAGCTGATGCGATTGGTCAAAAGACTGGTCAGCCTATGTAAATTCAGTCTGTAGTATACTGACATACAGTACAGGCCAGGAGCTGCATTTCCATGCTGTCAAGGTCTGACGCAGTGAATGTGATGATGCTATCTCCCTCCATCCAGTTGTTAGGGGTTACTGTAGTTCCATTCTGCCCCTTGAGACACGTTTCAGCAGATCCACTTCCTGTCCTGTTAATTAAATAAAGTAACCACTAACGTGTGTGTTACTTTATTTAGATCCAGTATGAAAAAATGTATGCACTCACTAACTGTAAGTAGCTCTGGATAAGAGCGTCTGCTAAATGACTAAAATGTAAAAATTTAGATCAAGGGATCTCTGCTCCTATCAGGAAGGACACCGTTTTATCCTGTACTAGTTCACCGGGCCACATTCACCCAACACACATACAACGGGCTCTGTGATGCATTTTGTCTCCCCTGCGCTGCCTGTCTGCCCCCACAAACATTCACACACACACACACACACACACACACACACACACACACACACACACACACACACTCTGTATATAACTTCCTGTCCTGAGCTGCTGTTGGGGGAAGTGGGATGGATGGAGGAAGGGAGGGAAAATTCTCTCTAGTCTCCTGAGTGTCTCTCTCTCTCTCTCCCTCTCTCTCTGTCTCTCTCTCTGTCTGTGCTCCACCCTGACTAGGAATGAGCTCTGTGGGAACATTGGACATCAGAGCTACTGTCGGTCAGATATTTATACATTTATACATTTGGTATACCTTGTTTTTTCTTGGAATTGTGCATATTTGTACTTTTCCTGCCCAGTTTATTAGCAGTTTTGACCTTTAATATAGTAGAATTTCTGGCAAGGGCCTGAATAAACTAGGGCCTTAGTAGTATGACAAGTCTTAGCAGATTCTGGATTTAGACTGAATCATGTCTGTTTACACAATCAAGGCTTACCAGGCAGGTTCCCAGTCTCTGTCTTGCATTAGAATGGCATAGAACATTATTAGTCACAAGTTCCTAGCATGACATTGAGATAACGGTGTGAAATATTTCTGGAGCTAATGTAACTATTTAGGTCTCAGGCAAGGTTACTCATCACGTTAGCAATGGTTCACCAAACCGTTACATTTGCACTTACTTGGCTAACTCCCACATTTCAGTCTCCTTTTCAGTCTGTGTGGGTTCATGTGTACAGCGCACTCTGGTGGTCACAGTAGACAACAGCAGTGGTGAAATGTGTTGAGAGGAGCAGTGGCTCTGCTTCCCAAATGTCTCTGTGCTGTCAGTCTGGTATTGTGAGTGATCCAACACAAAAACCTATTCCTGGTATCTTCCTGTGACCCACACAATAAACAAAGATCATATGCACACAGCACACTCCCTCCCTAGCCCTGACCCTACTCTAGCCCTGACCCTACTCTAGCCCTGATCCTACTCCAGCCCTGACCCTACTCTAGCCCTGACCCTACTCTAGCCCTGACCCTACTCTAGCCCTGACCCTACTCTAGCCCTGACCCTACTCTAGCCCTGACCCTACTCTAGCCCTGATCCTACTCTAGCCCTGACCCTACTCTAGCCCTGATCCTACTCCAGCCCTGACCCTACTCTAGCCCTGACCCTACTCTAGCCCTGACCCTACTCTAGCCCTGACCCTACTCTAGCCCTGATCCTACTCCAGCCCTGACCCTACTCTAGCCCTGACCCTACTCTAGCCCTGATCCTACTCCAGCCCTGACCCTACTCTAGCCCTGACCCTACTCTAGCCCTGACCCTACTCTAGCCCTGACCCTACTCTAGCCCTGACCCTACTCTAGCCCTGACCCTACTCTAGCCCTGACCCTACTCTAGCCCTGACCCTACTCTAGCCCTGACCCTACTCTAGCCCTGACCCTACTCTAGCCCTGACCCTACTCTAGCCCTGACCCTACTCTAGCCCTGACACTACTCTAGCCCTGACCCTACTCTAGCCCTGACCCTACTCTAGCCCTGACCCTACTCTAGCCCTGACCCTACTCTAGCCCTGACACTACTCTAGCCCTGACCCTACTCTAGCCCTGACCCTACTCTAGCCCTGACCCTACTCTAGCCCTGACCCTACTCTAGCCCTGACCCTACTCTAGCCCTGACCCTACTCTAGCCCTGACCCTACTCTAGCCCTGACCCTACTCTAGCCCTGACACTACTCTAGCCCTGACCCTACTCTAGCCCTGACCCTACTCTAGCCCTGACCCTACTCTAGCCCTGACCCTACTCTAGCCCTGACCCTACTCTAGCCCTGACCCTACTCTAGCCCTGACCCTACTCTAGCCCTGACCCTACTCTAGCCCTGACTATGGCCGTAGTGATACACACAGCCAGCTTTCTCCACCCCTATCCCTGTCCTCAATCACTGAACAGACTGCACCCTGTGAGTCAGTCAGCCACCAACACTCAGACACACACACATGCACGCATACACAAACACACACACACACACACACACACACACACTCCATCATCACGCCAACCACAGGCAGGCCTTCCAGGCAGCCAAATAGGAAGTGATGTGGGTGAGCAGAGCGAAAGATAGCAACAGACACAGTAGAAGAAGACACAGTAGGGACAACAATAACAACAGCAACCTCACAGCAGCCTATCAAAATACTTTGGTAAGACATTCATATTTTGTTATAGTATTCTGTTTCTTCTACATGCAACCTACACAATCTGCAGTATCATATCTTCAGATCTTGATTGTTGAATAAAGTATTAGTGTGTTTGTAGCTCAGTAGCCCACTCTTCATCTTAGTTATGTTAATTCAATGTCTCTTTGAAAGAAATGTCAAAATACATTTCCAACCAGATGGCTGCAAGATCTGAGGGCAGTGTTAGTCTATAAGACTGCAGTACCTGTGATATCCAGAAAGTGGCAGTACCTTCATGTTTTGGTAGATTTGGACATTCATTTACTTGGCTTTCCTCCAATGGCTGATACCACTCTTATTTGTCTTGGCGAAATCTATGCAGAAATCACATGTTGTTCCATAGAAATAATGAATTATATCTGGGAAAGCAACCAAGTAAATCTCACGGACAGTTGATCACAGTACTCAACTGTGTCAGTGTTGCAGTCAGTCAGTTAGAAAGTGGCGTGTGGCCTACACCCCAGCTCTATCCTCTCAACTGGTACTGGAATGTAGTGGCTACAAAGGCAGCATTAAGAGGACCTTAAGGGGAGGTTTGTGCATGTGTGCGTGTAGTGAGTGTCTTTCAGCCAGTCATCACATTCCTGCTGAACATGGTTCATTATCGTACCCAGCTGATATCCCGATAGCCTCTGGCCTCTCAGGAGACTAGAGAGACTCTCACTAACTGTGAATGTCATTTTGGGCATTAGCCTACCCGCTAATAACGATCATAAGATGCACTTTTATTATGATCGAATTACAGCAATCATCCCACAGGTTAGATATTTTATAGTGAGCCTGTTGCAGCTAGTTTGTCATATAAATGTAATAGTTGCAATCATGCTTGAATTTCATATAAATTAATGTTCTGTGTGTGTGGAATATAGTGCAGGTTAAGGCAGGCTAGTGAAGGTGAAAGCTGCTGGGTGTGTTGACTCTAGAGACGGAACTATCCTTAGGGAATGGGTATCTCTCTCTTCACACACACACACTTCACTCTCTCACTGTATTAGCCAATAACATCCTCTGAGCAAGAGGAACAATATCAAATTAAAGCGTTAATAATAACATAATAATATGTTGAAGGCAGACTCACAACACATCAACACTGAGTAAAAGGCAAGTATACCACTTCATTACATTTCAATCTTCTTCATTTTGGACAGTTGTGTTTTCCCTGTGTGTGTCATTGTTCAGTTACAGTAGACCCATACCGTCAAATGTTTTAGCCAGTCTAGTACTCTGCTACACCAGGGCCTGCCTGTGTCTGTGGTCCTCTGTGTAGACCTCTCTTTGCTCCGCTCTCTGTCTGTGTGTTTATTTGTTTGTGACAACTCTTTATTTGCTGTGATGTTACAGGTCGTGTATGGCTCTCTTACCCTAATGCAAGTGTTTGATTGGGTTGTTCTCATGTTGGTGTAGAGATTGACATTGGTCTGATATGGGTGGGGTTAGGGATTGTGATATCGGCTGCAGTAACATGAATTGACACACACACACACTAAAGTCCCAAACAGGAAGAGGAAAAGGTGTTATTGTAGGATCAGAGTAGCCATCACTCTGTCACTACACCATAGTGACCATGTAAACTCTGAACTCTTCTGGCATGGCTCTGGCCCTGTGTGTGTGTGTGTGTTTGCTCTGTGTGAAGAGTTCAGTGTACAGTTTTACAAATGTGCTATGAGGGTGTGAATACATAGGGAGCTGAATACACAGTACACACAGAGGTTGGATAGGTTCATTACTTGGGGCTCCAATGGCGCTGTTTGGTATCTGAGGAAATCTGTGAGGATGATAAGTTCTATTATGTAATAGTCCTTATGAATACATCTATATTGTCAGTTTAGTTAATCTCTGCTGATATTTATTAGTATTTACTACAGATCCCAGGCCTGTGAAGTGGCCACTCTGACTGTTTATGCTTTTATCAATTAACTGAACAATGGGCAGGAAACACACTGCCCTCTTCTATCACAGAGACCTCCTCTCTCTTAGGCAGACTGATGCAGAGACAGAGAGAGACTGGGGACAGAGAGACTACAGGAAGATAGAGAGGCTGCACTGTAGACAATTTATCAACAAGTTATCAACAACATATCAACAGAGACTAACCGTCATGTTGGATTGATCAGTGGAAGGGATCTCTCTTTCTTTCTTTCTTTCTTTCTTTCTTTCTTTCTTTCTTTCTTTCTTTCTTTCTTTCTTTCTTTCTTTCTTTCTTTCTTTCTTTCTTTCTTTCTTTCTTTCTTTCTTTCTTTCTTTCTTTCTTTCTTTCTTTCTTTCTTTCTTTCTTTCTTTCTTTCTTTCTCCCTCCTCCCCCAATCTCTATCATTAGTCCAAACAGTTGCCTTTTGAAACTAAAATTAGAGTTTCTATTGGACAAATTCAGTTAGGTCCCTCCCCGTTTTGTTCCGTTTGCTTCCGTTTAAGAAACGTTTTGCAACGGAATCGGCGTAATGAATATGCCCCTGCCTTAAGGCTGAGGATTGGGGCGGAGCGAGGAGCTGATAGGTGTGTTGGATCAGAGCCACACCCCTGATAGGTCATTCCTCTGGATGTGTGCCTGGCGGTGTGTGTGTATCAGAGATAGAGGGAGTGTGGAATGTAGTAGCCTGCTGTTCCAGGAGAGAGAGGGGACTCTTCTGCCAAGGGCTTCCCAGGTGTGAGCTGCTGTTCTGGGCTTGGAGAGGAGACTGGTGCAGGTCAGTGGTGGTTGTCGGCCTGTCGAGTCTTGGAACTTACTGATCACACACACGAGGAGGATTACTGACTGTGAGTGTGTATCCGTGCCCTGGTGGACGGAGGGAGGGGAGGGAAGGAAGGAGGGATGAACTCTCTGCGGCTGAAGGAGTTGTCTAACTCAGACCTGTACAGACGCAGACAGGAGAGACCTGACAGCTATGGAAGCATAGCTACTAACAGCCTCAGGTGAGACTCCTCTCTCTCTTTACCTCCCCCCTTTCTCTGATTTTTCTCTATTTGATCAGACTGCAGAGCAAACAGGCAGCAGGTCAGAAAAGTGTACTGTAGTGGGGGATAGTTAGGGTTAATACTTGGGTACATTTGATGAGTCACCATCTGTTGGTGTCCTTTGTGTTGTAGAGAGGCAGAGAACCTGGTCTGTGTGGCCTGATAGTATGACTGTGAGGTGACACCTGTGTAGAGTGTATGTTAGCCTCAACGAATCTGAGAGTGGAAGACTCCTCTCTCGTCTCTAACATGTAGGCTCACTTTTTGTGAACAGTCCCATCGCTAGTCAGACTGTTGAATAAACTTCAATTGAACGTATTTACCTGTTGTCCACTGATTTTGTCCTTATGTAGGAGGTAATCTGAGACAGAATATCCACAGAGTAGCGTTTTTAACCTGACTTTCAGTACGCTGGTCTGTATGGCGGTTTGTATTTCTGGTTTTAATTTTCAATGCTGACGCAATTCGCACGCTACTTGCACAATATGTCAACAATGGCCGAGTTTAACCGAAGCACAGACCAAAAAAAAAGGCTGTCCCACGCAATCAGCTGACACATTTCACAAGCACTTCCAGCTGATTGCGAGGGAACCCGCTTTGGTCGACAACGTTTGGTTACATTCGGCTATTGTTTACATATTGTTCATCACGTGAAATGCATCAGGAGATGAAAAAAACAAGCAACAGAACCTACCGGCGCCGCAAAAAGTTGGGTAAACAACACTTCCTACCGCCAAAAGGACCAATAGCATGGACAACCTGTAAAGTACATTTTAAATATCATCGTATTCAACATTCTGGCTTGTAGAGACTATTGTCTTTTTTACAGTGACTTCTTTCAGACTGATATTCATGGAGTAACCATGGTAACAGTCTGATGTTTAGACAACGTGTATGTAAACTTTGGTTATGGGTTGTGTGAGGATCCTGTCTGTGTCCTGAGGGGGTTTAGAACAGGGGTGTATTTATTAGTCAGATTCTGTTGCGAAACGTAAAACGTTTGCAACGAAAACAAGAGTTTCTATTGGACAAATTCAGGTTGGGCCCGCCACGTTTTGTTCCGTTTGCTCTGTTTGCTTCCTTTTGGTTCCTAGAGTAAACGGTTTCCGTTGCGAAACATTTTGCAACAGACAAAACGTTTTGCCATGGAATCAGACTAATGAATACACCCCTGTCCTCACTGTTCCAGCAATACCTACTGATAGGCATGTTGAAAGGGCAAAAGAGTGGCTGTTTTTAAAACAAGGTACCAACTTTGGAAAATAGCATCCCTATTCTCTCTATCAATCTCTTCCTGCTCTCTTTCTCTCTCTTCTCTCCCGGCTTCTACCTGCCCCTGGGGCGGCAGGTAGCCTAGCGGTTAGAGCATTGTGCCACTAATGAAAAGGTGAAACATTTGTCAATGTTACCTTGATCAAGGCACTTAACCCTAATTTGGTCCAGGGGCACCATACTACTATAGCTGACCCTGTAAAACAACACATTTTATTGCACCTATCCCCCCCACCTCTCTTCACCCCTGATCCTGCAATGATTAGAGGTCTGTAATGTCAGGAATGCAGACATAGCTCTTTAGAGGTGACCTGAGAACGACAGATTACTGCTGCGGAGAGAGAGAGAGAGAGAGAGAGAGAGAGAGAGAGAGAGAGAGAGAGAGAGAGAGAGAGAGAGAGAGAGAGAGAGAGAGAGAGAGAGAGAGAGAGAGAGAGAGAGAGAGAGAGAGAGAGAGAGAGAGAGAGAGAGAGAGAGAGAGAGAGAGAGAGAGAGAGAGAGAGAGAGAGAGAGAGAGAGAGAGAGAGAGAGAGAGAGAGAGAGAGAGAGAGAGAGAGAGAGAGAGAGAGAGAGAGAGAGAGAGAGAGAGAGAGAGAGAGAGAGAGAGAGAGAGAGAGAGAGAGAGAGAGAGAGAGAGAGAGAGAGCTTGGTCAGCAGAACTGAGCTAGTGACAGAACAGAACATAAGGTCACCTGGTCTCTCTGCTGTGACATCATTGGTTGTAGTGGTGTGTCCCTGCTATGTGATGTGTCCTTCACATATGACCATGCAGCTCGCTTCCCAGGTTGCAACACATCCTCCCAAACCCTCACTCCTCCTTTCACTCAGCCCTCTGCCATCAGCAGGAAATGGAACACTGAAATCATGCCAGTAGGGCAGAGGGGCAGGGCGGAGGTTTTATGAACGTTAGGAAAAAAGGCAAAACAGGGAGGGTAATGTGTGAGATACAGTACACTTAGCACAAAAATAACATCTAAAAAGAGCACCTACATTATACTTTCTTCCACTTTTCTGAGCTGTTGGTTTGTGGTGCACAGCCACAGGTTTTCCCCTTGTTGTTGTGTAGCATGTAATGCCAATACAGCCCTTATATTTCTCCATTAGGGGAGAGTGGGATAAGTTGAGCCAAAGGGGTATGTTGAGTCAACCTCGTTTCTAGGGAAACCATACACAAAATTAATAATTTGACCTAATATTTAGAAAGAAGTCATCATTTTATGGAGTCTGTGAAGGAGGAAACCACATGGAAAAAGTGGTAAGCAAGTTAGGTCCAAAAAAAAGATTTTCTCCAAGTCAAATGAGGTTTGATGATGCTTGTATCTAAAACAAAGAAGATAATTTAAAGATTGTTCTATTCATCAGTTGGAGTCTCTATAAGCTTCAATATGAGGTCCTAAACCTAGCGTGAAAGTGCATCCTTGTAGCTGTGTGGGCTAGTATAGTCAAAATGTTTGCCTTGGGGTAAGTTGAGTCAATGGCAAGTTGAGCAAATGTAAGTGTTTTCTTCCCAGGTGTAATGGAATGAATTATAGCTAAGATATGAGGTAACAACAGGGCCTGGCCTATGTTAAGTGTTCCAAAAAGTACAAAGTGTATGTTAGGCGTTAAGCCTGTGTTAAAAGATGCTTTTAATGCGGTTATTAAAAGACAAAGTGATTATGTTGAATTGTGTTTGGGAAATAAAGATAGACATAGTTTTAAAAAGGTAGTGGTAATATTTAATTCAGTACAGAAATTTGTAGGGGGCTTAATTTACCCTGTCCCATGGCTCAACTTACCCCATACCTGGGGTAGGTTGTGCCAAGAGACCACTTTTTTTGGGACAAGCTATGTTTTCAAAACTGTAATGTTTACATGAATTCTGATTATTTCCATGGATACACAACATCCTGAAATATATGTAGATATCTTTGTTAGAAAGAATACTATATTTCCCTTGACAGAGTGATGCTGAATGTAAAAAAACTGATCAACTTACCCCACGCTCCCTTACCATGGCTACTGTTGACACAGCCAGGGGGAGATAGGGGTTTGTTTGGTTATCATTCTCCTTAGTGCTAGCAGCCTTAGCTTGTAGCTCCAGTCTGATCTGTGTGCGGAGCCCTCGCTGAGACCATAACTGCCTCAGCGTTGTCTAGGAAACATACCTGTCAAACTCAGCGTTCGCCTCTGGCAGGGAGGGCAAAGTACACAGTTACAGTTGTGTTACAGTATGGCTATCACAACTAAACAATAACTTTGGTTTTAGAAATCATTAGCCTGGAAGCCTGGAAGATTCCTGGGGAGCCAGAGTTTTCCAGGTGGCCTGGGGCGATTTTATAGGGGGCCTTGGGAGATCCTTGTGGAGCCTGTAGCTGGGGTAGTTTGGGACGGCCTGGCCTGGCGTTGCCTGGGAGAGTGTGTGAAGGTATGTCAGAACCCTGCCTCTGGCCCTGGCCCAGGTGTGGAGTACTCTGGTTGAGCAATGAGACCTTGCAGCTGTGCTGTTGCACCACTTTCTCACCAACAGGAAATACCATCACCATAGTGATTTATACTGCTATTCGGTTTGACTTCGTAATACCATGCCTGTCTGACAACACATCTGTAAAATACTGTAGTTCCTTTATTTATCTCACCAGTGCTGTGTGTGTTAGTGTGTGTTGCTGTGTGTTGTCTTGCCAATCAGAGTATTTACTCTAGAACGTGCACTTGACAAACTAACCCCAGAGAGACTGTTTGTAATACCTTCCCCTTCAAAATACCTAACTAAGCCTCAGACTAAACTGTTATTCATCATGTATCCACAGCCAGGGTTGGTATAAAATAAACTTTTATATTAGCTTTAAGGTCAGACTGTCCCTCTTCGGTCACAGCAAAGTCTTCCTTTGTTTGTATTATCTCTGTATTGATGTTAAACCCATCTAAAGCTGCTTTTCTCATCATCATCATCACAACTAGATGAATTTTCTCACAGTGCAGTCTAAACTCCTGCATCCTGGAATGTTTCTTGTCACCTCTATCTGTACTTCAGACCCCCAGGTGGCAGGGTTTCTCTCTGTACTTTAGACCCCCAGGTGGCAGGGTTTCTTACTTCAGACCCCCAGGTGGCAGGGTTTCTCTCTGTACTTCAGACCCCCAGGTGGCAGGGTTTCTCTCTGCACTTCAGACCCCCAGGTGGCAGGGTTTCTCTCTGCACTTCAGACCCCCAGGTGGCAGGGTTTCTCTCTGTACTTCAGACCCCCAGGTGGCAGGGTTTCTCTCTGTACTTCAGACCCCCAGGTGGCAGGGTTTCTCTCTGTACTTCAGACCCCCAGGTGGCAGGGTTTCTCTCTGTACTTCAGACCCCCAGGTGGCAGGGTTTCTCTCTGTACTTCAGACCCCCAGGTGGCAGGGTTTCTCTCTGTAGTTGGCCCTGTCCTGACTGCTGTTTACTGGAGCCTCCTCTGTATGCCTGTTGTTGAGAGTAACCCTGGATTCGACCTGCAGGAGAGAAAGCCCAGGGTGAAGTTATCAACATATTAACAAGTTGCTAATACCCAATAGGGGCTAGGGGTCCATTTGTAGGTGACCAATATAATGTAGCTCAACAATTGCAGAAATCATACATTGATGTCAATTGAAGATTTGTGTGGATACTCAGGTAATGTGCATGGATCTCAGGTTAGGAATCAGGCCGTTTAGTTGGTTTGTTAGATGGTTAGACACTGTTCTTCAAGCATATTTGTTTTGTAAAATGTTCAGTGGACATCTTTGAAAGTAGTCCTTGTGCGTAGACTTGTATGGTTTGTTTATTTTTGCAATCGTTGGTTTTTGTTTGGCATACTTTTTAAAGTGAAGAATTGGAGTCTCATCATCATTCTGTTACCATGTAATTGCCCATCTCTTTAGAGTCCTGTAGAGCCATGTCCCAATGCAGAGAATGCACTCCAGAGCCACACTGTCTGCTGGTGACAGTTGCTAAGGACATTTTTAGGCCCTAGCCCCTTGGTGCCCCTCTGGGTGGCCTCATTAATTAAAGGCTACTGGTGAGGTGACACACACACACACACACACACTGATATCAAGTGAACACACAGACATTTATACATTCGCAAACATCTTAGCTCACTTACACATTAACACTTACACACACTCTCCCAGTCTGGATGTGTGTCAGTCAGATGCTGTATTTGTTTACTCTCCCCTATTACCTCAGAACAGGCTGTACTACAGGCCCTACACGCGCCTACCACAGGAGGTCGGTGGCACCTTAATTTGGGAGGACGGGCTCGTGGGAATGACTGGAGCGGAATTAATGGAATGGTATCAAATACATTAAACACATGGTTTCCATGTGTTTGATGCCATTCCATTTGCTCCGTTCCAGACATTATAATGAGCCGTCCTCCCCTCAGCAGTCTCCACTGACACACACACACTGATATACACACAGAGAGAGAGAGACATCATGTAAATATAAGCTCCAGTTCTGACAGGATCTATAGCCTGTGAACAGCTTTAGTAGAGTGGATCTGGCAGAATCTACGATCACAACCCCCATGCACCCCCGTCCAACTCATAGCAACCTCCTCTCTCTCTCTCTCTCTCTCTCTCTCTCTCTCTCTCTCTCTCTCTCTCTCTCTCTCTCTCTCTCTCTCTCTCTCTCTCTCTCTCTCTCTCTCTCTCTCTCTCTCTCTCTCTCTCTCTCTCTCTCTCTCTCTCTCTCTCTCTCTCTCTCTCTCTCTCTCTCATAATAAACCTCCATATGGGCTTCATGGGAAATGCAGGGATTTGGCGGGCTAGAGGCTTTCTCTCTGTCCCTTTCTTTCTCTCTCATTTTCGTCTCGCCATCTTTCTCTCTCTCTCTCAGACAAAGGCTGAGAAAGAGAGAGAAGCTTCACCTGTTGTCGTGGAATGTGAACAGTGCAGTCAGGAATAGGCTAGGGCCTGAACAACAGAGACACGACCACATAGAAACTCTCCTCTCTACTCCTCAGTATAATCAGTATTCTGTAATCAGGGTGGCAGCTTAGTGTTTCCTGTTTTTGTCCCGCCCATTGTCCTGTCAGTCAACACCAGTGGTTCCCAGTCTGTTTCCTATGACCATTTAAATCCATTCTTTATCTGGATCAGTAGTGAGAATAGAAGGACCCATGTTGTGTGTGTGAGTAAGAACCTACTAGCAGTAAGTCACACACCAGCCTCTCTCACCAGGGACAGGAAGGAGGGTAAAGCTGGCCCCCCACATACACTGGGGCTGGCGTCAGCTGCCAGAGCCTGGTTTGGAGATGAGAATTTCCCAGGCATCTATTTGTAGAATGATGGAAACACGCAGTAGATTGGAATAGCAGAGAGGAATGCCTCTGCCCTCCTGGTTTACGGTCCAACACTCTGTGGAGAGACGCACATGTCCACAGTACTCCATGCTAGAGAGACACACAGGCTTACACACAGCATTGAGATTTGGAGCTGGGACACTGCCTTGGTTTTAAAGTAATTGAAGGGGTTTTCAGAGGGACAAATAGTTTGTTTTTCTTACAGAGGATTAATATGTTCCCACTGAATCAGAGTTATTTGAGCGTTTCCTGTAGATTTATTCTCCTGGCCTTTTGGTGGTGTAGGAGTGTCATTCATTTAAGGAGGGGCAGTCAGAGCAGTAAGATGTGATGAGTTTTGCCACAAAAACAACTATCAATCATTCTGATGGCATAGAGCAAATAATAATATTAATAATTTAGTTTACATTTTTGTAATTCTTTTCTGAACGTGTTTATTCACTAGATTAGAAATGGCAGAATATGGATGAGATTACTTTTATCTGTTCATAATGTTTTCATTTGGCAGAGTTCATGTTTCATTCCTTAATCTCCCTTGAGCAAAACACTGAGTTGCTCAACTCAGCCTGTAGTGTTTCTGACTCGGATTCATGTGGTGGATCTCCCTGAGAGCAGAAACACACACATTTATGACATAAGCCAAACCATCTGTATCTCTCCTGGAGCTGTGAAATCACAACATATCTCTATAGGTGACAATGTACAGAGAGAATGTGTTATACTGTGTATGTGTGTGTTACGACAGCCCATTGCCTGGACCGTATCTATGAAAGGAATCGCAGGACCATGTTGTCTGATGCGAAAGTTAAAGGGATATTTATTACAAATACATAATGTTTATTTATTACAAATACATGGCCCTCAGGCTGAAAATATAACACACATGGTGCTGGGGGCAATAAGAAGGCCTCCTCTCGGAGAGTGGCCCGGAACCCAGGAGACCTGAAGACCCCCCCATAGCACCCAAATATATATATATATATATACAGTGGGGAAAAAAAGTATTTAGTCAGCCACCAATTGTGCAAGTTCTCCCACTTAAAAAGATTAGAGAGGCCTGTAATTTTCATCATAGGTCCACGTCAACTATGACAGACAAAATGAGAAAAAAAAATCCAGAAAATCACATTGTAGGATTTTTAATGAATTTATTGGCATATGATGGTGGAAAATAAGTATTTGGTCAATAGCAAAAGTTTCTCAATACTTTGTTATATACCCTTTGTTGGCAATGACACAGGTCAAACGTTTTCTGTAAGTCTTCACAAGGTTTTCACACACTGTTGCTGGTATTTTGGCCCATTCATCCATGCAGATCTCCTCTAGAGCAGTGATGTTTTGGGGCTGTCGCTGGGCAACACGGACTTTCAACTCCCTCCAAAGATTTTCTATGGGGTTGAGATCTGGAGACTGGCTAGGCCACTCCAGGACCTTGAAATGCTTCTTACGAAGCCACTCCTTCGTTGCCCGGGCGGTGTGTTTGGGATCATTGTCATGCTGAAAGACCCAGCCACGTTTCATCTTCAATGCCCTTGCTGATGGAAGGAGGGTTTCACTCAAAATCTCACGATACATGACCCCATTCATTCTTTCCTTTACACGGATCAGTCGTCCTGGTCCCTTTGCAGAAAAACAGCCCCAAATCATGATGTTTCCACCCCCATGCTTCACAGTAGGTATGGTGTTCTTTGGATGCAACTCAGCATTCTTTGTCCTCCAAACATGACGAGTTGAGTTTTTACCAAAAAGTTATATTTTGGTTTCATCTGACCATATGACATTCTCCCAATCCTCTTCTGGATCATCCAAATGCACTTCAGACGGGCCTGGACATGTATTGGCTTAAGCAGGGGGACACGTCTCGCACTGCAGGATTTGAGTCCCTGGCGGCGTAGTGTGTTACTGATGGTAGGCTTTGTTACTTTGGTCCCAGCTCTCTGCAGGTCATTCACTAGGTCCCCCCGTGTGGTTCTGGGATTTTTGCTCACCGTTCTTGTGATCATTTTGACCCCACGGGGTGAGATCTTGCGTGGAGCCCCCAGATCGAGGGAGATTATCAGTGGTCTTGTATGTCTTCCATTTCCTAATAATTGCTCCCACAGTTGATTTCTTCAAACCAAGCTGCTTACCTATTGCAGATTCAGTCTTCCCAGCCTGGTGCAGGTCTACAATTTTGTTTTTGGTGTTCTTTGACAGCTCTTTGGTCTTGGCCATTGTGGAGTTTGGAGTGTGACTGTTTGACGTTGTGGACAGGTGTCTTTTATACTGATAGCAAGTTCAAACAGGTGCCATTAATACAGGTAATGAGTGGAGGACAGAGGAGCCTCTTAAAGAAGAAGTTACAGGTCTGTGAGAGCCAGAAATCTTGCTTGTTTGTAGGTGACCAAATACTTATTTTCCACCATAATTTGCAAATAAATTCATTAAAAATCCTACAATGGGATTTTCTGGATTTTTTTTTCTCAATTTGTCTGTCATAGTTGACGTGTACCTATGATGAAAATTACAGGCCTCTCTCATCTTTTTAAGTGGGAGAACTTGCACAATTGGTGGCTGACTAAATACTTTTTTTCCCCACTGTATATATATATATATATATATATGCACTTCCCCATCGGTCACAGGTTCAGCTCATCACCTGTGATCAGGGATCTAGGGAGGAAAGAGAGGGAACAGAGAGAGAGCAAATGATAACACAAGATAATGACAAAACATAACTCCCATTCATTCCTATTTAAGAATAACAGGTCAGGGTGTAATGATGAAAGTATGCATATAACTGTACATTGATGAAATATGGATTATGATACAAATGTATCTACTGACCAGTGGAATAAAGGATAAACACATAACAATATACATTCATACATCCACTCATACTCAGCCCCCCTTTTAGATAGAGATGGCAGGCACCCCGTGAAGTCTCCCTTCACTGTGTGTGTGTCCAGTCACCTCTGTCTGCTCTAGTCCGGTGGCTGGGTGGGCTCTTAGTTTGAAAGACACACCCCTTAACAGAGAGAGGGAGGGAGGGAGGGAGGGAGGGAGGAAGGGTGACACAGAGAAGAAGGGAGAGGTAGGGCAAGAGAGACAGCGTCTAGAGACAGGGTGTGTGTGTGAGAGAGAGCGTTGAGGGAGGGTGAAAGGGAATGAGAGAGTGTGAGCAAGGGAGAGAAAAAGAGAGAGAGGGAGGTAGATCAGGGATCTGTGTGAAGTCAGGTCAGTCAGTCAGTCTCCTTCTCAGTCTCAGTGCTGCTCAGACCATCTTTCTGGACTGCTACTCCTGCCCTTTGGATTGGATTGTTCTGGGACTGAGTGTTTGGGAAAGAGCTTGTATTTAAAGGATAGGCCTGGGGCAGTGTGTCTTGGACTGGGAGCATGTACTAACTAGTATTTGGACTACCGAGTCGTGTCCTATGGAGGTTCATGTCCAGAGTCGGCCTCTGCCACCCACCATCCCGGAGAATGGGGTGGCCCCTGACCCTGAACCCCACACGGAGGTCAACGGTCATCATCATGCCAACGGTGGGGAGGCAGAGCTGCCTGTCTCCAAGTCTCAGAGGAGACGAAGCGATGTCAAAGTCTACAAGGAGTTCTGTGACTTCTACGCACGCTTGTAAGTCCCGGAGCCATGATACATGCTACACACACTGGGGGAGGAAGTGTGTGTAACAGGATTGAGTGGATCCTTGGTGTGGATCTCTGAAATCACCTGTGTGATCCAGTGATAGCATTACAGATCTGTATAACATCTGAGTAGTATAAATAATTTTAGGTTTAAACCCACTTAGTTGATTTATGGTTTAAGGTTATCACAATTGACTGTGGTTGACGTTAGTTTGTAAAAGCGTATTGGAAATGTTAAGAATGTGAAGAATTCTGGTATTAGGATGTGAATAATTCTGGTATTACAGCAGTTTAAGGAACAGTTGGATGATCTGAATTCTATAAAGTGTTATTTGACATGAACACACAGTTGGCTGGTTTCATGCTCCAGGTCATGGTACCATGGTATGGTACCATGGTATGGTAGTAGACAGTGGCTCAGAGACCCTGGGCTATTTTAATGTTGGGGGAGTTTGTTATGCAAAGTGAAATATGCCGGTAGGCATGAGAACTATGTGTCAGTGTATGCGTGCATGCATTTGTGTGTGTGTGTGAAAGGAAGGGATCTAGGGGATGAGGGCAGGCTAAATATATGTTAGCTTTTTTTATGTTGTGCCCCTGTCAATAGTGAGAATGGGTGTTACTCAGATAATGTTGGCCATTGGGGGTAATGTTGTCAGCATTAGAAGTATTATCAGTGAAAAACTTGAGTCAGTGAATATGTCTGGAATGCTAATCATTAGCAAGCCTATAAGGAAGTGAGGCTCACACAGTTTGAAGCTTTGACTTATTCGGGGAGGCTAAGTCCGATCCTTAGATGCCTCAGATACTCTAGCACAGACCATATAGTATCTTTCAACCGATGGGACAGAATAGCCATTAATACTCCAGTATGGTTAATAAAACAGAAGCTCTGATTTGTCAGCCTCTCTGACGTGTGATGACAACCTGGTCATTTTATTAACATGAGCACTATAGACAACAGGGTGGGTCATAAGATCAAAACCCCGTGAAACATTATGATACCGGTCTGTCTCCCTCCCTCTCTCTCTCCCTGTGACACAAACTCACTAAGTTAGTATCATTAAGTATTTACCAAGCAGCTCAGCACCTCCTTTAATAGTCGTTCTGTCTTCCTGTCTCTGGGGGGAAATGCTTGAGGCTTTTGTCACTTCCTTCCAGCAAGGCCAGAACAGGGCTTCTGAGTCCTTCCTTCTGTCTGATGTCACGCCAGGGTCCTGACAATATGGCGCCCATACGTACACACATTACATCAGACAGTGTGATGATAGCTGTAGAATAGCTTGACGGAACCTCTGCATTGATTCCACATCTTGTGACAATACATTCTGTGTGCTCTGGAATGTAGTGAGTTACTGTAGTGGTGATCCTGCTGTAGGATGTACAGCTGCTATATGATGAGATCGGAAGGAAGACAAAAGAGGGACGTAATATTGAGAGAAAGAAGGTGAGGTCTCTCTCTCTCTGAGGGGAGAGCAGTGCCATATACAGTGGGGAAAAAAAGTATTTAGTCAGCCACCAATTGTGCAAGTTCTCCCACTTAAAAAGATGAGAGAGGCCTGTAATTTTCATCATAGGTACACGTCAACTATGACAGACAAAATGAGAAAAATGTTTCCAGAAAATCACATTGTAGGATTTTTAATGAATTTATTTGCAAATTATGGTGGAAAATAAGTATTTGGTCACCTACAAACAAGCAAGATTTCTGGCTCTCACAGACTTCTTTAAGAGGCTCCTCTGTCCTCCACTCGTTACCTGTATTAATGGCACCTGTTTGAACTTGTTATCAGTATAAAAGACACCTGTCCACAACCTCAAACAGTCACACTCCAAACTCCACTATGGCCAAGACCAAAGAGCTGTCAAAGGACACCAGAAACAAAATTGTAGACCTGCACCAGGCTGGGAAGACTGAATCTGCAATAGGTAAGCAGCTTGGTTTGAAGAAATTCAACTGTGGGAGCAATTATTAGGAAATGGAAGACATACAAGACCACTGATAATCTCCCTCGATCTGGGGCTCTACGCAAGATTTCACCCTGTGGGGTCAAAATGATCACAAGAACGGTGAGCAAAAATCCCAGAACCACACGGGGGGACCTAGTGAATGACCTGCAGAGAGCTGGGACCAAAGTAACAAAGCCTACCATCAGTAACACACTACGCTGCCAGGGACTCAAATCCTGCAGTGCCAGACGTGTCCCCCTGCTTAAGCCAGTACATGTCCAGGCCCGTCTGAAGTTTGCTAGAGTGCATTTGGATGATCCAGAAGAGGATTGGGAGAATGTCAGATGAAACCAAAATAGAACTTTTTGGTAAAAACTCAACTCGTCGTGTTTGGAGGACAAAGAATGCTGAGTTGCATCCAAAGAACACCATACCTACTGTGAAGCATGGGGGTGGAAACATCATGCTTTGGGGCTGTTTTTTCTGCAAAGGGACCAGGACGACTGATCCGTGTAAAGGAAAGAATGAATGGGGCCATGTATCATGAGATTTTGAGTGAAAACCTCCTTCCATCAGCAAGGGCATTGAAGATGAAACGTGGCTGGGTCTTTCAGCATGACAATGATCCCAAACACACCGCCCGGGCAACGAAGGAGTGGCTTCGTAAGAAGCATTTCAAGGTCCTGGAGTGGCCTAGCCAGTCTCCAGATCTCAACCCCATAGAAAATCTTTGGAGGGAGTTGAAAGTCCGTATTGCCCAGCGACAGCCCCAAAACATCACTGCTCTAGAGGAGATCTGCATGGAGGAATGGGCCAAAATACCAGCAACAGTGTGTGAAAACCTTGTGAAGACTTACAGAAAACGTTTGACCTGTGTCATTGCCAACAAAGGGTATATAACAAAGTATTGAGAAACTTTTGTTATTGACCAAATACTTATTTTCCACCATAATTTGCAAATAAATTCATTAAAAATCCTACAATGTGATTTTCTGGATTTTTTTTTCTCATTTTCTCTGTCATAGTTGACGTGTACCTATGATGAAAATTACAGGCCTCTCTCATATTTTTAAGTGGGAGAACTTGCACAATTGGTGGCTGACTAAATACTTTTTTTCCCCACTGAACAAAAATATAAATGCAACATGCAACAATTTCAAAGAGGTACAGTTCATATAAGGAAATCAGTCAATTGAAATAAATGCATTAGGCCCTAATCTATGGATTTCACATGACTGGGAATATAGATATGCATCTGTTGGTCACAGATACCTTTAAAAAAAAAATGTAGGGGAGTGGATCAGAAAACCAGTCAGTATCTGGTGTGACCACCAGTTGCCTCATGCAGCGCGACACATCTCCTTTGCATAGAGTTGATCAGGCCCACTCCTCTTCAATGTCTGTGTGAAGTTGCTGGATATTGGTGGGAACCGGAACACGCTGTCGTACACGTCGATCCAGAGCATCCCAAACATGCTCAATGGGTGACATGTCTGGTGAGTATGCGGGCCATGGAAGAACTGGGACATTTTCAGCAGCCAGAAATTGTGTACAGATCCTTACGACATGGGGCCGTGCATTATCATGCTGAAACATGAGGTGATGGCGGCAGATGAATGGCACGACAATGGGCCTCAGGATCTCGTCAAGGTATCTCTGTGCATTCAAATTGCCATCGATAAAATGCAATTGTGTTCATTGTCCGTAGTTTATGCCTACCCATACCATAACCCCACCGCCACCATGGGGCACTCTTTTCACAACGTTGACATCAGCAAACCGCTCGCCCACATGACGCCATACACGCTGTCTGCCATCTGCCCGGTACAGTTGAAACCGGGATTTATCCATGAAGAGCACACTTCTCCAGCGTGCCAGTGGCCATTGAAAGTGAGCATTTGCCCATTGTAGTCGGTTATTACGCCGAACTGCAGTCACGTCAAGACCCTGGTGAGGACGATGAGCACGCAGATGCGCTTCCCTGAGACGGTTTCTGACAGTTTGTGCAGAAATTCTTTGGTTGTGCAAACCCACAGTTTCATCAGATCATCCCGCAGGTGAAGAAGCCGGATGTGGAAGTCCTGGGCTGGCGTGGTTACACATGGTCTGCGGTTGTGAGGCCGGTTGAACGTACTGCCAAATTCTCTAAAACGACGTTGGAGTCGGCTTATGGTAGAGACATGGACATTCTATTCTCTGGCAACAGCTCCGGTGGACATTCCTCCAGTCAGCATGCCAATTGCATGCCAATTGCACGCTTGATATGCCACTTCTGTCAGTTGGATGGATTATCTTGGCAAAGGAGTAATGCTCACTAACAGGAATGTAAACAGATTTGTGCACACCATTTGAGGGAAATAAGCTTTTTGTGCATATGGAACATTTCTGGAATCTTTTTTTCAGCTCATGAAACCACCACTTTACATGTTGCGTTTATATTTTTGTTCAGTGTAATATATATATATATATATACAGTGAGGGAAAAAAGTATTTGATCCCCTGCTGATTTTGTACGTTTGCCCACTGACAAAGAAATGATCAGTCTATAGTTTTAATGGTAGGTTTATTTGAACAGTGAGAGACAGAATAACAACAAAAAAATCCAGAAAAACGCATGTACATTTTTTTATAAATTGATTTGCATTTGAATGAGGGAAATAAGTATTTGACCCCTCTGCAAAACATGACTTAGTACTTGTAGTTGGCCACCAGGTTTGCACACATCTCAGGAGTGATTTTGTCCCACTCCTCTTTGCAGATCTTCTCCAAGTCATTAAGGTTTCTAGGCTGACGTTTGGCAACTCGAACCTTCAGCTCCCTCCACAGATTTTCTATGGGATTAAGGTCTGGAGACTGGCTAGGCCACTCCAGGACCTTAATGTGCTTCTTCTTGAGCCACTCCTTTGTTGCCTTGGCCGTGTGTTTTGGGTCACTGTCATGCTGGAATACCCATCCACGACTCATTTTCAATCCCCTGGCTGAGGGAAGGAGGTTCTCACCCAAGATTTGACGGTACATTGCCCCGTCCATCGTCCCTTTGATGCGGTGAAGTTGTCCTGTCCCCTTAGCAGAAAAACACCCCCAAAGCATAATGTTTCCACCTCCATGTTTGACGGTGGGGATGGTGTTCTTGGGGTCATAGGCAGCATTCCTCCTCCTCCAAACACGGCGAGTTGAGTTGATGCCAAAGAGCTCCATTTTGGTCTCATCTGACCACAACACTTTCACCCAGTTCTCCTCTGAATCATTCAGATGTTCATTGGCAAACTTCAGACGGGCATGTATATGTGCTTTCTTGAGCAGGGGGACCTTGCGGGCGCTGCAGGATTTCAGTCCTTCATGGCGTAGTGTGTTACCAATTGTTTTCTTGGTGACTATGGTCCCAGCTGCCTTGAGATCATTGACAAGATCCTCCCGTGTAGTTCTGGGCTGATTCCTCACCATTCTCATGATCATTTCAACTCCACGAGATGAGATCTTGCATGGAGCCCCAGGCCGAGGGAGATTGACAGTTATTTTGTGTTTCTTCCATTTGCGAATAATCGCACCAACTGTTGTCACCTTCTCACCAAGCTGCTTGGTGATGGTCTTGTAGCCCATTCCAGCCTTGTGTAGGTCTACAATCTTGTCCCTGACATCCTTGGAGAGCTCTTTGGTCTTGGCCATGGTGGAGAGTTTGGAATCTGATTGATTGCTTCTGTGGACAGATGTCTTTTATACAGGTAACAAGCTGAGATTAGGAGCACTCCCTTTAAGAGTGTGCTCCTAATATCAGCTTGTTACCTGTATAAAAGACACCTGGGAGCCAGAAATCTTTCTGATTGAGAGGGGGTCAAATACTTATTTCCCTCATTTAAAATGCAAATCAATTTATAACATTTTTGACATGCGTTTTTCTGGATTTTTTTGTTGTTATTCTGTCTCTCACTGTTCAAATAAACCTACCATTAAAATTATAGACTTATCATTTCTTTGTCAGTGGGCAAACGTACAAAATCAGCAGGGGATCTAATACTTTTTTCCCTCACTGTGTGTGTATATATATATACAAAAGTATGTGGACACCCATTCAAATTAGTGGATTCTGCTATTTCAGCCACACCCATTGCTGACAGGTGTATTGAATAGCTCAGTTACTTTCAACGTGGCATTGTCATAGGATGCCACCTTTCCAACAAGTCAGTTCGTCCAATCTTTGCCCTGTTAAAGCTGCCCTGGTCAACTGTAAGTGCTGTTATTGTGAAGTGGAAATGTCTAGGAGCAACAACGGCTCAGCCGCAAAGTGGTAGGCCACACAAAGCTCACAGAATGGGACCGCCGAGTGCTGAAGCGCGTAGCGCGTAACAATCGTCTGTCCTCGGTTGCAACGCTCACTACCGAGTTCCAAACTGCCTCTGGAAATAGCACAAGAACTGTTACCACAAGAACTGTTAGTCGGGAGCTTCATTAAATGGGTTTCCATGGCCGAGCAGCCGCACACAAGCCTAAGATCACCATGCGCAATGCCAAGCGTCGGCTGGAGTGGTGTAAAGCTAGCCGCCATTGAACTCTGGAGCAGTGGAAACGCGTTCTCTGGAGTGATGAATCACACTTCACCATCTGGCAGTCCGACAGACGAATCTGGGTTTGGCTGATGCCAGGAGAATGCTACCTGCCCCAATGCATTGTGCCAACTGTAAAGTTTGGTGGAGGAGGAATAATGGACTGGGGCTGTTTTTCATGGTTCGGTCTAGGCCCCTTGGTTCCAGTGAAGGGAAATCTTAATCCTACAGCATACAATGGTATTCTAGACGATTCTGTGCTTCCAACTTTGGGGAAGGCCCTTTCTTGTTTCAGCATGACAATGCCCCCGTGCACAAAGCGAGGTCCATACAGAAATGATTTGTCAAGATCGGTGTGGAAGAACTTGACTGGCCTGCACAGAGCCCTGACCTCATCCCCATTGGAACGACGAGTGCGAGCCAGGCCTAACTGGCCAACATCAGTGCCCGACCTCACTAATGCTCTTGTGGCTGAATGGAAGCAAGTCCCCATGTTCCAACATGTAGTGGAAAGCCTTCCCAGAAGAGTGGAGGCTGTTATAGCAGCAAAGGGGGGACCAACTCCATATTAATGCGCATGATTTTGGAATGAGACGTTCTACGAGCAGGTGTCCACATACTTTTGGTCATGTAGTGTGTGTGAGTTTGTGTTTGCGTTTGTGTGTGTGCATGAGCGTGTGTGTCTCCTAGTCTCCTGGACACACATTGGAATTCTGACCTTTTAAACAAAGCAGCCCTCCCTCCCTCCTTCACCTCCTGCCTCTCTTTCTCTCCTTTCATTAATAACTAATAACAACAGGCTGTTTGGAGAGACAGCTCCCTGGCTGTCATTGAAAAACCCCTCTGTTATCCATTAAGTCTGGTGACATGAACGTGGAGTTTGTGTGGGACTAGGAGTAGCAGCCTGCCCTGTAGCTCTGAGATGGAGAGAGATGCCCTTATTTGAACTAATTCTCTCCTCTCTCCTCCCTACACACACATACTGTACACACAGTGTCTCTCACATACCCTTCACTATGGCTACAAATGTGAGAATTTTTTTTTACCTGGTGTTCCTTGGCAGGGTTTGTGCAATATTGGCTCCGATTGGGCCACACACACACACACGCACACACACATGCACACACACGCACACACACACTCAGTGCATGGTCTGGCTGTGACTGTAGAGTGTGCATCTCTGTTGATACAGTATGTGTTAATTCAGGACAGATGGGAGGGCGCTTCTCCCTGTTTCTCAAAACACAGCATCTAGATTTTCCTTCTCCGCCTGAGGCTATGGTGGGCAGAGATGGACCAACAAACACACCAGAGGTTACTGTGGGAACTGACCTGAGAATCCATATGTGTGTACGTGCCTGTATGTGTGTGAGGGAATGTGTGATCTCAGCTCTCCTCACTCATTTCCCCCCACCCTGATCTCCAAACCCTGAATACAGCCTCCTGCTGGGTGTGTTGTGTCAGAGAGAAACTATTCTTTCTGTACGATGGGTGATGAATGTACTTCAGCCGTGGTGTGGCTGCTGATAAGACCTTGCCAAGAGGGTTCTACACTGTGTTCATTGTGACGTTACTCTATGACCTGTTCTTTCCCCTTTTAGAAAAGAGAAGAATAATACTCATGATAACACTCTGGGCACCTTTCTCACCGCTCTCTCCTCTCAGCAACATGGCCAATGCCCTGGCCAATGCGATGTGTGAGCGCTGTAAGAGCGGCTTTGCCCCGGCGGAGAAGATCGTCAACAGTAACGGGGAGCTGTACCATGAGGGGTGCTTCGTCTGTGCTCAGTGCTTCCAACAGTTCCCTGAAGGTCTCTTCTATGAGGTGACATTCTCTTACTATACCCCTGTCAACATCATACCCTCTCTCTTCCCTCTCCCTCTCACCATCATATTGTCTCTTCCCTCTCACCATCAGACCCTCTCTCTTTCCTCTCCCTCTCAACATCAGACCCTCTCTCTTTCCTCTCCCTCTCAACATCATACCCTCTCTCTTTCCTCTCCCTCTCAACATCATACCCTCTCTCTTTCCTCTCCCTCTCACCATCAGACTCTCTCTCTTTCCTCTCCCTCTCAACATCAGACCCTCTCTCTTTCCTCTCACTCTCACCATCATACGGTCTCTTCCCTCTCCCTCTCACCATCATACTGTCTCTTCCCTCTCACCATCAGACCCTCTCTCTTTCCTCTCCCTCTCAACATCAGACCCTCTCTCTTTCCTCTCCCTCTCAACATCATACCCTCTCTCTTTCCTCTCCCTCTCACCATCAGACCCTCTCTCTTTCCTCTCCCTCTCACCATCAGACCCTCTCTCTTTTCTCTCCCTCTCAACATCAGACCCTCTCTCTTTCCTCTCACTCTCACCATCATACGGTCTCTTTCCACTCCCTCTCACCATCATACTGTCTCTTCCCTCTCACCATCAGACCCTCTCTCTTCCCTCTCCCTCTCACCATCATACTGTCTCTTCCCTCTCACCATCATACCCTCTCTCTTTCCTCTCCCTCTCAACATCATACCCTCTCTCTTTCCTCTCACTCTCACCATCATACGGTCTCTTTCCTCTCCCTCTCAACATCATACGGTCTCTTTCCTCTCACTCTCAACATCAGACCCTCTCTCTTTCCTCTCCCTCTCAACATCATACTGTATCTTTCCTCTCCCTCTCAACATCATACTGTCTCTTTCCTCTCCCTCTCAACATCAGACCCTCTCTCTTTCCTCTCCTTCTCAACATCATACTGTCTCTTTCCTCTCCCTCTCAACATCAGACCCTCTCTTTTCCCCCTCACCATCATACTGTCTTTGCCCTCTCACCATCAGACCCTCTCTCCACTCTTCCGCTCTACCTCACCCATCTCATCCTATACATTGTCCAGCCTGAAATAAACCCTAAGCCCCTTGTCCTAGAGACAATTATTGCTTTAGCCTCCCTCCTGTCACAAATTCGATATTAGGTATAGTGTATTAGCTGGATCGACTCCCAAACTCACAGCACTCCTTCCAATGCATTACTGGCCCATTAGAGGCTTGTCTCTGGTGAGATATCCCTCTCTCTGTCTGGCTGGTCAGTGGCCAGCAGAATAGACAGGAGGCCAGACACATCTCCAACTGACCCTAGGGATCCCAGAGCTCTTCCCTGAAAGGGAGATCAAAGCCACAGACAGATCTGTAGAGGTATAGGTGTATCTATGGCTACTGTATGTTCTAATCAATGACATGCTTATGTTCTGTATTGATTGATCCAGAAGCGTATAGACTGTAACTACTAAAATAAGTGTATTTTCTGACTATAAGACAATAGTTGCCTGCCCAGCTGGCCCATCCAAACTACACCTAAACTTTATTGAAACAAACTTTTTTTCTGCAGTTTGAGGGCAGGAAGTACTGCGAGCACGACTTCCAGATGCTGTTTGCTCCCTGCTGCCACCAGTGTGGTGAGTACAGGAACTGCACCTACATAGCAGCACGAGATTCGATTTTGATTTAGTCACATGCACAGGGTCGCAGATGTAGTTGCAGTGTACAGTGAAATTCTTAAGCTCCGAGCTCCAACAGTGCAGGTGTGAATGAAACAATAAAATAATAGTAATATATACAGTACATATATACATATACAGTTGAAGTCGGAAGTATACATACACCTTAGCCAAATACATTTAAACTCAGTTTTTTCACAATTGCTGACATTTAATCCTAGTAAAAATTCAGTGTTTTAGTTCAGTTAGGATCACCACTTTATTTTAAGAATGTGAAATGTCAGAATAATAGTAGAGAGAATGATTTATTTCAGCTTTTATTTCTTTCATCATATTCCCAGTGGGTCAGAAGTTTACATACACTCAATTAGTATTTGATAGCATTGCCTTTAAATTGTTTAACTTGGGTCAAACGTTTCGGGTAGCCTTCCACAAGCTTCCCACAATAAGTGAATTTTGGCCCATTCCTCACTTCAACTGCAACAACTGCGGGTACACATGCAAACAATATAGAAACAACCAAGAAACATACCATATTTTGTTTCCTTGCCAAGATACTAACGTGTATTGTGATACTGGTATCGTCCCGGCCCTAACATTAACATGTGTGTGCAGGGGGGATGTTATAGTCTTGCCAGTGTGTTGTCCCTGACTTCCTTCTTCTCTTCCTCCTCCCAGGGGAGTTTATCATTGGTCGTGTGATCAAGGCGATGAACAACAGTTGGCACCCTGACTGTTTCTGCTGTGACCTCTGCCAGGCCGTGCTGGCTGACGTGGGCTTCGTCAAGAACGCCGGCAGGTCAGTCCAGAGACCTGGGCTGGATCACTGATCAGCCATTACTGATCTAACACCGGGGGACAGCAACTTTTCCACTTCATAGCTTTTAGAAAGCAAGGAGAAATCACACACACTGTTTACACCCCACAATAGTTTTAATGTAGCCAGTAGCGGTGCGTGGGTATAATCACTGGAGAAGCAAAGCCAGAAAAAAAAGCCATATTGCAACCTATGTGTTGTGATAATTGCATTGTTTGCTCTATAACCTCTTAGTTCATATGCCTTGTGACCGTGATATATAGGTCTAAGGCCGAGACAATAAGAAGACACCCACACCTTTGTTTTATCACAAAACCGGAGAGCAACCTCTGTCCGGTGAAGTCCACAAAGCATATTGCATGTAACAAACAGTTACATGACCTACAGCATGGTCAAGTAAGTTAATGTTTCCGATATATTCAGACCACTAAACAACTATTGATTTAGAACCACAGAGAGTTACCGCAAGTTGCAAAGAAAACAGGAGCTGCCTCCACTATTCCAGCACCATTTCATCTTCAACATTTCAACATCATCAAATCACCTATGCTTAGTCTAATACCGTGACAACTAAAAGAAAAATATTTAGCCCAATCAACGTAACCTAAATATGATGTGGCTGTCCATGGTTCTGATTTCTGTGTGTGTGTACGTGCGCGTTCATGCAAGTAAAAAAAACATGTTGACTCACCCTACTTGTAGGGAAACGCCAATGCCATCCTCCTCTCTAAACGGTCTATCACTCTGTCATACAGTACACGCTTTCATTTTTTTGTTGTCCTAGGCTACCTGGCTAAAAGTCTTGCTCGCTAGCCTAACTTCCTTTCATGGGCAACAGTTAGCTAGTTAACATTAGCCTTCTACATATAGCAACATATTGAACTTCCATCCTCTCAGGCCAGGGGCACAATGTATGAATTTATGCTTGGATCAGAATTGCTATTATAATCATTGGCCAGTACAGAGAATTAAGTAAAACCACAAGTCGAAATTCCTATCTCCGTACATGGCTAATTTAGGAAAGGGCCAATTTTAGCTAGCTAGCCACCGGAGGACAACAACACAACAAGATGCACAACGAGTTTCTGTCAGTGACGTATGCCTTCGATGCGATGTGATTGGTGTGAAGCCAAATCCAAACTAGCTTCCCTTGACACTTTTTTTGGTCCGCCAGCACCATTCACAGTTGAGCTCACTCAGTTTAGCTCAACGCTGATTGGCTATTATTCTATTTATTTTTTATCAAGGGAGGCCGAGTGCTCGCTTTGGGCGGCAACAATGTCATACTCTTTAGGACCAGACAGCATCAGATAGATGGCCTACACATACAGAGACAGAGGAGCACTGTTTCGCTCGCTCGGATGCCTTCTCTGGTGAGATACATTGTCTCCTGCGAATTGAAGGATAATTATGAGACCCAGAGAGATGAAAGATACATTATTTTCAAGTTTTTTTTATTTATTTCTTTGTCCATTTCTTGAGGAAGCCTGGCTTCCCTTGGCATCCATGAATACGCCACTGAATGTAGCAACATTATTTCAGCCTCTGGGTCAGGCTGATCTCATTCTTTATTAACATGTATCTCTCTCCCTCAGACACCTGTGTCGCCCGTGTCATAACCGTGAGAAGGCCCGTGGTCTGGGGAAGTACATCTGTCAGAAGTGTCACGCCATCATTGAGGAGCAGCCGCTGCTGTTCAAGAACGACCCCTACCACCCCGATCACTTCAACTGCAACAACTGCGGGTACACATGCAAACAATATAGAAACAACCAGTGGTGGAAAAAGTACCCAATTGTCATACTTGAGTAAAAGTAAAGATACCTTCATAGAAAATGACTCAAGTAAAAGTGAAAGACACCCAGTAAAATACTACTTGAGTAAAAGTCTAAAAGTATTTGGTTTTAAATATACTTAAGTATCAAAAGTAAATGTAATTGCTCAAATATATTTAAGCATAAAAGTAAAAGTATAAATTATTTCAAATTCCTAATATTAAGCAAACCAGATGGCACAATTCTCTTGTTGTTTTAAATTTACGGCTAGCCAGGGGCACACTCCAACACTCAGACATAATTTACAAAGGAAGCATGTGTGTTTAGTGAGTCTGCCAGATCAGAGGCAGTAGGGATGACCAGGGATGTTCCCTTGATAAGTGCGTGAATTGGACAATTTTCCTGTCCTGCTAAGCATTCAAAATGTAACGAGTGCTTTTGAGTGTCAGGGAAAATGTATGAAGTAAAAAGCACATTATTTTCTTTAGGAATGTAGTGAAGTAAAAGTTGTCAAAAATATCAATGGTAAAGTAAAGTACAGATACACCAAAAAATGACTTAAGTAGTACTTTAAAGTATTTTTACTTAAGTACTTTACACCACTGGAAACAACTCCGCAAACTTTATATACAACCACTACACAACCGAAACACTATATTTATACAACCTGCATACAACCTAAACACAACCACTGCTAAATCACCACACAAACTTAACACACCCGTTACACAAACCTAGTGGTCTGTATACAACCACTAACATATCTTTACTCAACTTCTACACAACCTAGTATAAACACAACTTTTACACTAACCTCTATGCAACCTATACACGTACTGTAGCCTGTCAGTGGTTGAAACTGAAGAGCTGTTATAGACAGGGTTTGTTCTCTGTAGCAGGGTGGGCCTCCTCAGGGTTGGGTTCACTAGAGTTTACCCCTGTACAAGTCAGCCAAAGGAGAAAAGAGAGGGAGGAAGCTCAGGGAGAGAGGGAGGAGGAGGAAGAGAGCAGAGGTAGGAGGTGGAAGAGGAAGATATCAGGGAGAGAGTGAGTGACGATAGAAGAATGATTATCTGAGTAGCTCTTTTAGATGGCAGTTGAGAGGCACCTCCAATCTAACCAAACCTTTCCTGTAAGACTGTCTGTTCTTAAACAAACCTACAGTTGTCAGCCTGTCCCATGCTTGAGGCAGAGGTTGTGATAATGAATATTCAGTCAGGAAGTCAGTGCAGGCGACTCATTCCCCTATGCATCACTGACACTGGGTGTGTGTTTGTGTTTTGAATACAGTGCACTTATTATCCCCTAATAAGGTAGAACTCACCAAGACCAGGAAGCACAGAGGGGCACACTGTTGGCAGGATGCTAAACAAAACAAGCTTAGCCAGCATCCCACACAGACACACATCCACAAACACACACACACACATTTGCACACACACACACATCAGGGAACACCAGATTAGGCAAGGAGCTGACTCAGTGATGACTCATACTAACACATTGAATATCACAGATCGAGAAGAGAGGTGTGGTCAGCAGCATTCCGCTGTTACAGTTCTTCACTACTCCATTACTCAGGGCTGCAATATCTACTGGTTTTAGATTTTATCACTTGCTTTTAGTCTTTAGTTTAGCTATTCAATCTGGGTAACCTGGTGTCTCAGGTCACTAACATGAATTGATTGATCACTGTCAGTATTCAAAACTGAGCTAGCTAACACAATATTCATGTTCTCCAAAACGATGGAAAAGAGTGATGGAGTTAGTTATGATGTAATGGTCCCTCCTCTCCCCCTGTAGTAAGGAGCTGACGGCTGATGCCAGGGAGCTGAAGGGAGAGCTGTACTGCCTGCCCTGCCATGACAAGATGGGTGTTCCCATCTGTGGCGCCTGCAGGAGACCCATCGAGGGCCGTGTGGTCAATGCCATGGGCAAGCAGTGGCACGTTGAGGTATGATGACATCACTTATACAATATGGACCTGTTCAGTAGTGATGGGAAGTTCGGCTCTTTATACTGACTCTGATCTTTTCAACTCGTTATAAGAACAAATCTTTCGACTCATTTCATTCATTTGATTCAGTAATGCCCAGACCATGCAGGACCCCCTACCGGCGAACGATGAATTGAAAACTCAAATGAGAATCATGATTCTACAAGCCGCAACCGGACTATATTGTGAACGACACTTGACGGAAGGCAATTATTGAGTGCGCGAGGGAGATGGGCACAATATCATTCCCGTACTGCAGCAGCCCCTCGAACGATTCATTCTCGAGTTTGAGTTGTTGAGCAGAGGCAGGCTGTGTATGTTTACAAAGCTGTGACCATCATAACATTCAATAATCAATGTATTGCATTAATTCTTGCACTATGCGATCAATTATCAGTTCTAAACATGCCTTTTTCTTCTCTATGCTGCCTGCAGCATGATCTATTTTCCTGCACGCACATGATAGACAGTTGTAGGTCGGAGCACATCTCTGGAGTCGCAGAACCGGAGGAGTGTGTATCAATCCTGCTGTAGGAGTCATTGCGGCCAGCAGGTCAAACGAATGACAAATGAACGATTTACTCTGAAAAATGAATCATCACTCTCCAGTCAGTACAAATAGTTTAAAAAGAACAAATCGTTCACGAAGAGCACATCACTACTGTTCAGGAGGTTGCAACGTTATGGAACAGATCATTCAGATAGAAATGTATTGTATATGATTATAGTATTTTGTAACATGACATGATTATTACAAAGCAGAATATATATATATATATATATATTTTTTTAAAGCAGAATACTTTATTATCTTCGATATACACTGCTTTATGTCTGTCATTGTCTCTGAATAACTATAATTCCTCAGAACATCAAAGTAGAAATGTATTCAAGGGAGTTTGTATGTGTAATGAATGTTATTCTAGCCTCCTCTGTGGTGTTTCTACCCTGCTCTCATATCATCTCTGTGGCCATGTTTGGATTATCTCAGAATGAAGGACATCCTTCCTCTTTCTTTCCCTCTGCCACCCCTCTGTTCATATCTCTGCTGCCTTCTTTCCTCTCTACTTTTCTCCTACTTGCTATCACTCCTCTCCCATCCTCTTCCTACTCCTCTCCTCCCTCCCTCCTGCAGCACCATGTGTGTGCTCTGTGTGAACGTCCGTTTCACGGCCACCTGTATTATGAGCGTGGGGACCACGCCTACTGTGAAAAACACTTTAACATGGTGAGGGGTTAGTTAGAGACTGAGAGGAGACCTGTGCTGGCTGCATCCTGTCCTGCTCTGTGTCTGTGCTCCATTCTGCCCCCTGGTGGAATCCCCCTCACAGACACACAAGGCTCCTGTCTGTCTGTCTGTAGGGGTGAGTGCTTCACAGGGGTGCGCTCCTGCCCTGCTGCTGCCCTCTGAACCCACTAATCTCAGACTAGACTAGACTGGATTGGTCTGAACTGAGCTAGACGGAACTGGATTGAACTGACCTGTGCTGTTCTGTCTGTACTAACCTGTTGTGTGGGGCCATGTTGTGTGTGTGTTTGCAGCATTTTGTGTGTGCTAAGTGTGAGAAACCCTTCCTGGGCCATCGCCACTACGAACGCAAAGGACTGGCCTACTGTGAGACTCACTACAACCAGGTAATGTAGGGGAAGGCTGCACACACAGCCCAAGGGAAGAGAAGTCACACAATCACATCTCTACTCAGTAACTTAATCCAATCCAGGCACCTTATTCTCTATTTATCTTTGAACAAATCTTTGAACATAAATAATTAACCTCCCGAGTGGCGCAGTGGTCTAAGGCACTGCATCGCAGTGCTAGCTGTGCCACTAGAGATCCTGGTTCGAATCCAGGCTCTGTCGTAGCCGGCTGCGACCGGGAGACCCATGGGACGCCGCACAATTGGCGTCGTCCAGTGGAGGGGAGGGAATGGCCGGCAGGGATGTAGCTCAGTTGGTAGAGCATGGCGTTTGCAACGCCAGGGTTGTGGGTTTGATTCCGACGGGGGGCCAGTATGATTTTTTTTTATAATGTATGCACTCACTAACTGTAAGATAAGAGCGTCTGCTAAATGACTAAAATTTAAAATGTAACATGAATATGAGCCTGAAGAGAACGATTGCGTCTTGCTGTATATAATGTGAATGAGACCGCCATTCTTGTTTAGTTCTATGGGGCCATCTAGTGGTAGATGTATAGTATTTATCTCTATATTATTGGTGCTGATGCAACAAAATACTGTGGACATTGTGAAGTAAATTGCATGGTTGTTTTGAAAAATACAGTAAAGAAATTGTCATTTGTAAACAAGTGAATTTTGAGGCTCTTGACTCCTCTCCTCTCCTACAGCTCTTTGGAGATGTCTGCTATCACTGCAACCGTGTCATTGAGGGTGATGGTAGGATATTATATTACATAATCTAATATCGTCATATTAAACACATATTGTATGTCATATTAGTGTATACATTATTTGTTATGAAATGCGTGTTTGTGTTGTGTGTTCTAGTGGTGTCAGCCCTGAACAAGGCATGGTGTGTCAACTGCTTCGCCTGCTCCACCTGCAACACCAAGCTCACCCTAAAGTAAGTCAGGCTGACTGCGTTAACACAACAAAAACATCCTGTGTTCCCACATTGTCTTACATGGTTTTAGACTATCTTTGAGACTAGGGTTTCTGAAGCATTAGCACTATCCTCTTCTGTCTCTATCATCTGTCTCTACAATATGTGTTCCACTGTACCTGTAGCTTTTCCATCTACCTGTGTCATCCTATATTCTCTCTGTCCCTCTGTTTCACTTGTCCCTGTTTGTCTGTCCATATCCTCCCTCCTCTCTCCTCTTCTCCTCCTACCTCTTCTCTCCTTCTCCTCCCTCCTGGTCCTACCAGGGATAAGTTTGTAGAGGTGGATCTGAAGCCTGTGTGTAAACACTGCTACGAGCACCTGCCAGATGACATGAAGCGTCGTCTTGCCAAACAAGAAAAAGAAAAGAAGAAGAAAATGCCCATGTGTCTGTAAACCTCTGTCCTTCCTTTCTCCTCACTTCCACTTTCCATTCATTGGTTAGTTTTCATCTCCTTTCATTCTCTTTTTCCTGTGTTGTGATTTTACTTTCATGGTTTCGTGTTTCCTATCTATTTTTCATCCGTCCATTCTGACAAGTCAGTTAAGAGGGTTTTAGACACAGAGATCAAATATGTGTTAAACATTCAACTTTGAATCATTCATTTTTGATTACATCACATTCACCATCACTGTAATTGATCAGTTTTAGAGTAAGAATAATCAAGAGAAGTAGAGATTAGCTACAGATCATAAATAATTACCGGTACAGGTTTGTAAAATCGCCTAAGCTGTTCTTTGCGTCAGTGCCGGTTTCCCGTGCAGTGTTGACCATATTTAGAAACTCTGCAGGAAATGGTTACTCTATATGGCCATTTCTCAGCCAGACACACTGTTGGCTTAACATAATAACGTAACTCTGTAATAATCCGACCAGAAGTTCTCTCTGATCAGTTGGTTGAGGCTAGAGGCATGTACAGTACGGTAGTGTGTATTTCCTCAGATCAGTGTAAAGAGAAGGCTTTGTTCACCAGTTCCTGGTTTGTTTATGGTTAAAACACTAATCCTTTCCTGTCTCTGTGTACTGGATGGTTGGCTGTGTGACTGGCTGTCTGATTTTTACAGGCCCCAATGTGTTTCACATGTGCTCTCGCTGCTAAAGCCTAAACACTGTAGAGTTGAATATGCTCAAAGGACCTCTTTCCAGGAGCAGGAGGGAGAGGGGGAAAGAACATGAGGGAGAGATGGAGTGGGGGAGAGGGAGCAGGAGGGAAAGAGAGGGTGCAGGAGGGAAAGAGAGGAAGCAGGAGGGAAAGTAGTGCTTGAGTGTAGGACTCTTGATATAGATGAATGAAAGTCAGAACCCTGCTCATACAGTATCTTTGACTCTGCCTTACAGGAACAAGTTTGTGGAGTTTGACATGAAGCCGGTGTGTAAGAAGTGTTACGAGAAGTTTCCTCTGGAACTTAAGAAGAGGCTGAAGAAGCTGGCGGAGACCGTGGGCCGGAAGTAGACAGACACAGACACAGACACAGACACAGACACAGACACAGACAGACAGGAAGCCTATAGTCACTAGATGGCCAAGCTAGAACGGACAAAAGTGATATCATCAGAATGTTTGAGCAACCACATGAGCTATTTGTTCTTGGTGTAAGTTTAGGGATTAGGGTTAAGGTTATGTTGATGAAAATCACATTTGCAGTTTCCTTCTATCTTTTCATGCTTGGCCAAATAGTGGCAACCCATGAGCAGAGAGACAGACTGTACACAAAGAAGGGTCCTCCCCAAATCAGTGCTTTTGTCTAAAGACATATTCATATTAGATTCATATTTATCCTTGAGATGCGTATCTCATATATTTAATTGTTATTTTAGCTTAAAATGTCACTTCAAAACCCAACTTATTTAAGTATGCATCAGTGTCCTGGTATTTCATCATATGAATAAAGAGTATTAATAAGGTTGTTACTGCCACTGTGCTGGTCTGTTTCTGCCTTAGCCAACTACTTTATCATTGTCATGCGAAACAAGTAGAAACAGACAGACACCTGGGCTATGTTACTGATGCTACTCACAACCACATTACTGTGCAGCAGAACTGGGTCGAATATGTATGTGTGTGTGTGTGTGTGTGTGTGTGTACTATATATGTATATGTATGTGTATATATGTATGTATGTATATATATATATATATATATATATGTGTATGTATATATATATGTATGTGTATGTATATATATGTATGTGTGTGTGTGTGTGTGTGTGTGTGTGTGTGTGTGTGTGTATATATATGTGAATATGTATGTGTATATATATATATATACACACACATATATACATATACAGTGGGGAAAAAAAGTATTTAGTCAGCCACCAATTGTGCAAGTTCTCCCACTTAAAAAGATGAGAGAGGCCTGTAATTTTCATCATAGGTACACATCAACTATGACAGACAAATTGAGAAAAAAAATTCCAGAAAATCACTTTGTAGGATTTTTTATGAATTTATTTGCAAATTATGGTGGAAAATAAGTATTTGGTCACCTACAAACAAGCAAGATTTCTGGCTCTCACAGACCTGTAACTTCTTCTTTAAGAGGCTCCTCTGTCCTCCACTCGTTACCTGTATTAATGGCACTTGTTTGAACTTGTTATCAGTATAAAAGACACCTGTCCACAACCTCAAACAGTCACACTCCAAACTCCACTATGGCCAAGACCAAAGAGCTGTCAAAGGACACCAGAAACAAAATTGTAGACCTGCACCAGGCTGGGAAGACTGAATCTGCAATAGGTAAGCAGCTTGGTTTGAAGAAATCAACTGTGGGAGCAATTATTAGGAAATGGAAGACATACAAGACCACTGATAATCTCCCTCGATCTGGGGCTCCACGCAAGATCTCACCCCGTGGGGTCAAATTGATCACAAGAACGGTGAGCAAAAATCCCAGAACCACACGGGGGGACCTAGTGAATGACCTGCAGAGAGCTGGGAACAAAGTAACAAAGCCTACCATCAGTAACACACTACGCCGCCAGGGACTCAAATCCTGCAGTGCAAGACGTGTCCCCCTGCTTAAGCCAGTACATATCCAGGCCCGTCTGAAGTTTGCTAGAGTGCATTTGGATGATCCAGAAGAGGATTGGGAGAATGTCATATGGTCAGATGAAACCAAAATATAACTTTTTGGTAAAAACTCAACTCGTCGTGTTTGGAGGACAAAGAATGCTGAGAGAACACCATACCTACTGTGAAGCATGGGGGTGGAAACATCATGCTTTGGGGCTGTTTTTTCTGCAAAGGGACCAGGACGACTGATCCGTGTAAAGGAAAGAATCAATGGGGCCATGTATCGTGAGATTTTGAGTGAAAACCTCCTTCCATCAGCAAGGGCATTGAAGATGAAACGTGGCTGGGTCTTTCAGCATGACAATGATCCCAAACACACCGCCCGGGCAACGAAGGAGTGGCTTCGTAAGAAGCATTTCAAGGTCCTGGAGTGGCCTAGCCAGTCTCCAGATCTCAACCCCATAGAAAATCTTTGGAAGGAGTTGAAAGTCCGTGTTGCCCAGCGACAGCCCCAAAACATCACTGCTCTAGAGGAGATCTGCATGGAGGAATGGGCCAAAATACCAGCAACAGTGTGTGAAAACCTTGTGAAGACTTACAGAAAACGTTTGACCTGTGTCATTGCCAACAAAGGGTATATAACAAAGTATTGACAAAACTTTTGTTATTGACCAAATACTTATTTTCCACCATAATTTGCAAATAAATTCATTAAAATCCTATAATGTGATTTTCTGGATTTTTTTTCTCATTTGTCTTTCATAGTTGACGTGTACCTATGATGAAAATTACAGGCCTCTCTCATCCTTTTAAGTGGGAGAACTTGCACAATTGGTGGCTGACTAAATACTTTTTTGCCCCACTGTACATATGTGTACAGTGGGGGAAAAAAGTATTTAGTCAGCCACCAATTGTGCAAGTTCTCCCACTTAAAAAGATGAGAGGCCTGTAATTTTCATCATAGGTACACGTCAACTATGATAGACAAATTGAGGAAAAAAATTCAGAAAATCACATTGTAGGATTTTTAATGAATTTATTTGCAAATTATGGTGGAAAATAAGTATTTGGTCACCTACAAACAAGCAAGATTTCTGGCTCTCACAGACCTGTAACTTCTTCTTTAAGAGGCTCCTCTGTCCTCCACTCGTTACCTGTATTAATGGCACCTGTTTGAACTTGTTATCAGTATAAAAGACACCTGTCCACAACCTCAAACAGTCACACTCCAAACTCCATTATGGCCAAGACCAAAGAGCTGTCAAAGGACACCAGAAACAAAATTGTAGACCTGCACCAGGCTGGGAAGACTGAATCTGCAATAGGTAAGCAGCTTGGTTTGAAGAAATCAACTGTGGGAGCAATTATTAGGAAATGGAAGACATACAAGACCACTGATAATCTCCCTCGATCTGGGGCTCCATGCAAGATCTCACCCCGTGGGGTCAAAATGATCACAAGAACGGTGAGCAAAATCCCAGAACCACACGGGGGGACCTAGTGAATGACCTGCAGAGAGCTGGGACCAAAGTAACAAAGCTTACCATCAGTAACACACTACGCCGCCAGGGACTCAAATCCTGCAGTGCCAGACGTGTCCCCCTGCTTAAGCCAGTACATGTCCAGGCCCGTCTGAAGTTTGCTAGAGTGCATTTGGATGATCCAGAAGAGGATTGGGAGAATGTCATATGGTCAGATGAAACCAAAATGTAACTTTTTGGTAAAAACTCAACTCGTCGTGTTTGGAGGACAAAGAATGCTGAGTTGCATCCAAAGAACACCATACCAACTGTGAAGCATGGGGGTGGAAACATCATGCTTTGGGGCTGTTTTTCTGCAAAGGGACCAGGACGACTGATCCATGTAAAGGAAAGAATGAATGGGGCCATGTATCGTGAGATTTTGAGTGAAAACCTCCTTCCATCAGCAAGGGCATTGAAGATGAAACGTGGCTGGGTCTTTCAGCATGACAATGATCCCAAACACACCGCCCGGGCAACGAAGGAGTGGCTTCGTAAGAAGCATTTCAAGGTCCTGGAGTGGCCTAGCCAGTCTCCAGATCTCAACCACATAGAAAATCTTTGGAGGGAGTTGAAAGTCCATGTTGCCCAGCGACAGCCCCAAAACATCACTGCTCTAGAGGAGAATGGATGGGCCTGGAGGAATGGGCCAAAATACCAGCAACAGTGTGTGAAAACCTTGTGAAGACTTACAGAAAACGTTTGACCTGTGTCATTGCCAACAAAGGGTATATAACAAAGTATTGAGAAACTTTTGTTATTGACCAAATACTTATTTTCCACCACAATTGGTGGCTGACTAAATACTTTTTTTCCCCACTGTATATATATATGTATGTGGAGGATGCTGAGGGGAGGACGGCTCTGATAATGGCTGGACTGAGCAAATGGAATGGCATCAAACACATTGAAACCATGTGTTTAATGTATTTGATACCATTCCACCTATTCCGCACCAGCCATTACCACAAGCCCGTTTTTCCCAATTAAGGTGTCACCAACCTCCTGTGATATACACTACCATTAAAAAGTTTTAGAACGCCTACTCATTCAAGGGTTTTTCTTTATTTTTACTATTTTCTACATTGTAGAATAATAGTGAAGACATCAATACTATGAAATAACACATATGGAATCACATAGTAACCAAAAAAGTGTTAAACAAATTTTATATTTGAGATTCTTCAAATAGCCACCCTTTGCCTTGATGACAGCTTTGCACACTCTTGGCATTCTCTCAACCAGCTTCACATGGAATGCTTTTCCAATGGTCTTGAAGGAGTTCCCAAATATGCTGAGCACTTCTTGGCTGCTATTCCTTCACTCTGTGGTCCGACTCATCCCAAACCATCTCAATTGGGTTGGGGTCTGGGAATTGTGGAGGCCAGGTCATCTGATGCAGCACTCCATTACTCTCCTTCTTGGTCAAATAGCCCTTACACAGCCTGGAGGTGTGTTCGGTCATTGTCCTGTTGAAAAACAAATGATAGTTCCACTAAGCCCAAACCCAGATGGGATGGTGTATCGCTGCAGAATGCTGTGGTAGCCATGCTGGTTAAGTGTGCCTTGAATTCTAAAAATATCACAGAGAGTGTCACCAGCAAAGCACCATAACACCTCCTCCTCCATGCTTTACGGTGGGAAATACACATGCAGAGATCATCCGTTCACCCACACCGTGTTTCACAAAGACATGGCGGTTGGAACCAAAACTCTCCAATTTGGACTCCAAAGGACAAATGTCCACCGATCTAATGTCTATTGCTCGTGTTTCTTGGCCCAAGCAAGTCTCTTCTTCTTATTGGTGGCCTTTAGTAGTGGTTTCTTTGCAGCAATTCGATCATGAAGGCCTGATTCACACAGACCCTCTGAACAGTTGATGTTGTGATGTGTCTCTTACTTGAACTCTGTGAAGCATTTATATGGGCTACAATTTCTGAGGCTGGTAACTCTAATGAACTTATCCTTTGCAGCAGAGGGAACTCTGGGTCTTCAATTCCTGTGGCGGTCCTCGTGAGAACCAGCTTCATCATAGCACTTGATGGTTTTTGTGACTGCACTTGAAGAAACTTTCAAAGTTCTTGACATTTTCCATATTGACTGACCTTCATGTCTTAAAGTAATGATGGACTGTCGTTTATTTTTGCTTATTTGAGCTGTTCTTGCCATAATATGGACTTGGTCTTTTACCAAATAGGTATATCTTCTGTATACCCCCCCTACCTTGTCACAACACAACTGATTGGCTCAAACGCATTAAGAATGAAAGGAATTCCACAAATTAACTTTTAACAAGGCACACCTGTTAATTGAAATGCATTCCAGGAGACTACCTCATGAAGCTGGTTGAGAGAATGCCAAGAGTGTGCAAAGCTCTCATCAAAGCAAAGGGTGGCTATTGGAAGAATCTCAAATATAAAATATTATTTGATTTGTTTAACACGTTTTTGGTTACTACATGATTCCATGTGTTATTTCATAGTTTTGATGTCTTCACTATTATTCTACAATGTAGAAAATAGTAAAAATAAAGAAAAAGCCTTGAATGATTAGGAGGTGTAAAACCTTTGACAAGTAGTGTGTGTGTATGTATATGTACACTACCGTTCAAAGGTTTGGGGTCACATAGAATGTCCTTGTTTTCGAAAGGGCCCATTATCAGCAACCATCAGTCCTGTGTTCCAATGGCACGTTGTGTTTGCTAATCCAAGTTGATCATTTTATAAGGCTAATTGATCATTAGAAACCCCTTTTGCGATTATGTTAGCACAGCTGAAAACTGTTGTGCTGATTAAAGAAGCAATAAAACTGGCCTTCTTGAGACTAGTTGAGTATCTGGAGCATCAGCAATTGTGGGTTTGATTACAGGCTCAAAATGGCCAGAAACAAATACATTTCTTCTGAAACTCATCAGTCTATTCTTGTTCTGAGAAATGAAGGCTATTCCATGTGAGAAATTGCCAAGAAACTGAAGATCTCGTACAACGCTGTGTACTACTCCCTTCACAGAACAGCGCAAACTGGCTCTAACCAGAATAGAAAGAGGAGTGGGAGGCCCCGGTGCACAACTGAACAAGAGGACAAATACATTAGAGTGTCTAGTTTGAGAAACAGACGCCTCACAGGTCCTCAACTGCCAGGTTCATTAAATAGTACCTGCAAAACACCAGTCTCAACGTCAACAGTGAAGAGGCGACTCCGGGATGGTGACCTTCTAGGCAGAGTTGCGAAGAAAAAGCCATATCTCAGACTGACCAATAAAAAGAAAAGATTAAGATGGGCAAAAGAACACAGACTGTACAGAGGAAGATTGGAAAAAATTGTTATGGACAGATGAATCGAAGTTTGAGGTGTTCGGATCACAAAGAAGAACATTTGTGAGACGCAGACCAAATGAAAAGATTCTGGAGGAGTGCTTGATGCCATCTGTCAAGCATGGTGAAGGCAATGTGATGGTCTGGGGGTGCTTTGGTGGTGGTAAAGTGGGAGATTTGTACAGGGTAAAAGGGATCTTGAAGAAGGAAAGCTATCACTCCATTTTGCAACGCCATGCCATACCCTGTGGAAGGCGCTTGATTGGAGCCAATTTCCTCCTACAACAGGACAATGACCCAAAGCACAGCTCCAAACTATGCAATAACTATTTAGGGAAGAGGCAGTCAGCTGGTATTCTGTCTATAATGGAGTGGCCAGCACAGTCACCGGATCTCAACCCTATTGAGCTGTTGGGTGAGCAGCTTGACCGTATGCTACGGAAGAAGTGCCCATCAAGCCAATCCAACTTGTGGGAGGTGCTTCAGGAAGAATGGGGTGAAATCTCTTCAGATTACCTCAACAAATTGACAACTAGAATGCCAAAGGTCTGCAAAGCTGTAATTGCTGCAAATGGATGATTATTTGACGAAAGCAAAGTTTGAAGGACACAATTATTATTTCAATTAAAAATCATTATTTCTAACCTTGTCAATGACTACATTTCCTATTAATTTTGCTATATTTCCTATTCAAACTAATTTCATGTATGTTTTCATGGAAAACAAGGACCCCAAACATTTGAATGGTGGTGTGTGTATATATATACACACACATTATGTATTTAAATCTGTCAAATACTTGAGGACTGTTTGATTTCTCTTGCTTGGTACAACGGAACCAAAATACTTGACATGCCAAAATTGCAAACTCTTCCCACCCTATATACCGGTAAGCTAAATCAAGAGCATGTCAAGTATTTGAAAGTATCTGATGTATGTACAGTGCTATTTGACCCAGATCTGCTTGGCAGCTTCTTGAGAGAGAGGGAGAGAGAGTAGCCTCCATCCCAGCAGTTGAGGTCATACAGAGACATAAGAGTAATATTTGTACCAGAGGTTTGTGTAAATTTTTCAGGATGTATTGAAATATTATCCAAAAATAGTACAGAATAAGGTGACACGTGTATGCATATCTCATATAGAGCTTTTTTTGTGTCCACAACATTGTGCATGGTGTTATATTGTTCTATTCATATTATTTCACAATTGTTTCATTTCCTTTGTGCTTTTATCACACAGACAGTAAATATGTAAGACATTATGTCACTGAAGGGCGTTTTGTAAACTGTTGGATGACAGATGTTTGTATGTTTTTGACAATATTTTCAGAATAAACATAACCCACTTTTATCTAACAGTAATGGAATCAAACAATATCTGGAAATACTTTTCTCCATGCTTTATATGTCATGCATTATGTTGTCTTTTAAAAGGGGAAAATAAACATAGCAGATACAAACAATTCCATTGATTTAGGATTTGCTTGTAACTGCAATGTTCATTTTTCCTTTTCCTATAGATGAAAGCGGATGAATGAGTACTGTAAGATGTGGGAATGTGGGTTTTTCCTTGGTGTATACGCTTAGTAAACCTATCCTCTTATGGCAGTGTGACTTCTTCTATCTAGATCCTCATAGGAAGTAGAGAACTGCCGGTTAGAGAAAAAAGCATAATATCCCTGTTGAAAACATGAGTTTAGTTAAGTTTTAGTTTGCCACCGTATTTAACTATACGTGGAAGAAATATTTTACAGTGTGTTGTTTTGCATAGAGTGATAAAATTACACATTCCACTGCTAAATGGGAATTTTAAAACCCTGTGTTATTCCTCTGCCATACTACAATATAATATGCTATGCTACATTCAAAGCCTTGATTAGTGTTCGCCTTAAATGCATGATACTTTCATTTTGGTTTGTTTCTAGATGTCATTATATTAAACTTATTTACTTCTGAATTTTTAAAAATCCAGCTACATGTTTCTCTGTGCATTTTGATGTTTTTTTTTAAAAGTAGTATTTTCTTAATTTCAGGGAACCTGAATGTCTGAAGGCATGATAAATCAAATATTGACCATCACATGAGATCCTACAGTAATACTAACTCGATTATGTTTGTGCAATAACAAAAACAGATTGCATATTTTCTCTAATGAGGTATGGGCTATTGTATTTTTATTCAAGAAACTGAACCAGCCTTCGGCTAGTACACATACAGTATATTATTTTTTCTGTACAGCGTCCAATCTAAATTGAAAGTGCGTCATCTGTGGGTTTTTCAAATTTGATTGGCTAAGTCTCTACCAATCACAACTCGTGGTTCATGGAAGCTTTGCACAACGTAAGTACGGCTGCCATTTGATGTTTTCATGGCACGAGTGGAGAAAAAGCAGTTTTGTCATTCGGTGAAATTCCAGTTTTGAAATAACAAGAAAATACTCTTTACACAGCCATGCGGCGAAGTAAGGCCGAAGTGGAACGCTATATTTCTTCAGTACAGAGTTCCTCTCCTTCACTCAAAGAGGTGAGTCCAACCGGCTTCAATTCATCCTGCGTGTATTAGTTAGCGGCCATCATGGCCTGGTATGATAGATAGCAATACAGCAAGCATTGAAGTAACTAGCTAGCCACAGACTAGCAATAGACTAAATCTGAACAACGACAAGTAGTTAACGGATCCTTCATTTTGGATCGCTAACGTAGCTAACTAACTAGGTTGGGAAATGTGACACTTCTCAAGTTAATCCCTCGCAATGAACACTTCCTTGTGTGAAAAACGCGCGGGCAGCAGGACTGGCTATCTTTTGAAACATCGCATGCCCTCAGCCTGCATTATGCCGGCTAGTTTAACTACCTAGCAAACGATCATACCGGCTAAGTAGTTAGTTAGTTGTGTGTCACTCTTCCTACGATCCGTTGGAAAATAGCCACAATCGCCTTTTTTGACATTTGTACCTAGCTAGCTAGAAATTTATATTTGAATGGATTCAGTTAATTAACTTAATTAACTAGCTTGTGGAATTTCCAGAAAGCTGGTACGACTGTCTGATTTATTAGGCAACTAATTTAGTTAGCTACCTAAGTTTAGGTAACTTTAACATACAATAGGTAACCGTGTCTTACTTCAGTGGTTAGCTAACTAGATGTTATAACTATGAGTCTAACCTTATTTTAAACTTGGCCTATATATGTTCTCTTTCCACAGAAACCAATTAAAGGATTTTTATTTGCTAAATTATACTTCGAGGCTAAGGAGTATGAACTTGCTAAAAGGTACGCCCTGAACACGTTGACATATTGAATTGGGTAGCTACATATTTTGTGTGTTTATTCCGAATGTATGGGCCCCACTTTTAGACATGTATCGGCATATCTGACTGTGGCCGAGAGAGATCCCAAAGCACACAAGTTCCTGGGCCAGCTTTATGAGAGGGAAGGAGATATCAACAAGGCAGTAGGATGTTACAAGGTAAGATGATATCCCTCTCAGTTGCTCACTTACTTAGTAATGTTATAGTATCCGATTAGTCTGTCCATTAGGCTTCTTCAGTCATCCAGTTTTGTATAATTGATTCATTTTTGAAGAAACAGCTAAATATATGGGGGATTGGAAATGATGCAGACAATTACATTGATAGAAGCCATAATCTATCTGTAATATTTAAGCTGATCTACCCCCTAAAAAAGGGGGGGGGAAACAGCTTTGCCAGTTAGCTGTGATCGCCAATTGCAAACCTAACTAACTGACAATGTAAAGATGGTTTCAGGTCTTTAATTATGTGTGTGTGTGTCCAGCGGTCTGTGGACCTGAACCCAGCCCAGAGGGACCTGGTTTTGAAGGTGGCTGAGCTGCTGGTCGGTAAGACAGAGCGAGACAGCAGAGCAGAGTTCTGGGTGGAGAAAGCTGCCAAGTTGCTGCCAGGAAACCCTGCTGTCTTCAACCTCAAGGTAAGAGCTCTAACACAGTATTGATTTCCTGTATGTAGCTTTTTAGGCTTTTTTTTAAAGGGTGTGCCTAACCTGAAATAGTGTGTCAAGGTTAGTCTGCCTGCATTATGACTGGAGGATTGTTTACAAACTGTGGCACAGGGTTGACCCAAGATCACTAGCCGCCTGTTGAGCTGGCAGCTGTTGCCCTCCTCAACCTCTTTCTCCCCCCCTCAGGAACAGTTGTTGAGCAACAGACGGGTTCCGGGGGCTAGAAACGGCTATTTAAAAAAAAATCTGTTGTTTAACAATCCTGGCTAACTCTCCCTCTACCCCCTATAGGAGCGTCTACTGAATCGACAGGGCCAGCAGGGATGGAACCAGTTGTTTGACCTGCTGCAGGCAGAGCTGGCTATGCGACCTGGCGATGCCCATATCAATGTAAAGCTGGTTCAGCTGTTCTCTTCTGATGGCAGGCTGGAGGAGGCTGTCAAACACTGTCTGGCCACAGAGAAGAGAGGCCTGCTTAAATCCAGCTTGGACTGGTACTCTACTGTAGTACACACTCTACAGGTCAGCAGGATGCTCACACAATACAATATACACTTATGGAATGTAAGAATGTACAATGGTAAAGTGCTTAATTTGGTGTGTTTCTCAGGAGTTCCTAGCCCAGCCCAGTGTTTCATCCAATGAGAAGACGAGTAGACCTTTGCAGAGAGAGCTACTTTTGGCCCACTGCAGCCTGCTGAGACTGACCCTGTCGGGAAAAGGACTGCAGCCTAGCATCAAGGCCCTCGGGAGGTGCGTGTTTGTCAGAACCAGGCTAGGCAGTGAAACGTGACTGCTGGACACTTGGCTGTAGTTAATCCATTCTTAGCCTACCAACAGAGCTCCTGCATTAGAGCATCACTCTGTAGAGTCCTACTAGATTAGTAGCAGTGTTTGTACCTTATTTAACACCTGTCTCTCTCTGTGTAGTTTTGACTGTGCGATGCAGGGCCTGAAGAAGACAGCGTGCAGTGTAACCGATGATCTGTCTGGGGTCTATGTGGAGATGAGGGGACATCTGTACCTGCATGCTGGCACTCTGCTGCTGAAGATGGCTCAGGAAAGAAAAGAGCAGTGGAGGGCTGTCATTGACCTGGCTGCTCTCTGCTATTTACTGGCTTACCAGGTAACGCACACAAACTAGAAGCTTTGTATTTAGCAAATGACTGTCTTTCATGTTGTATCCAACTTCTTTTCATTCTTCCTATTTAGGTCCCCAGGCCGAAGAGCAAGGTGACTAAAGGGGACCAGTCTCCTCCTCAGCATCTGGAGCTGCTAGCCAGTGACAGACAGAGCCAGGCTGGACACATGCTGCTTAACCTCAACCCTGACACACATACCTTTGTCAGAGAGGTGGTGGAGGCGTTTGGTAACCGTAGTGGTCAGGGCTCTTTGTTTGAGCTTTTGTTTGGGCTTCAGGCTCCGGCTGGGACTTCCTTCATTGGCAACGACGACATCCGCTCCATCAACACACAGGCTCCAGCAATATCTGACCTCATCAAATGGGACAACGGTATGATGTGTGTGGCTCTACACAAGAGGAGATGAGCTGATCTCACACAAGTTCCCTGTGTAACCCTGTTCCTCTCCTGTCTCTAGGCTCCATCCAGCTCCAAGGAGGGGACCTCCAGCAGCTGTGTTGGCTGGGCCTCCAGTGGTCTCTCCTGGCCCAGAGGCCTGCTCTGAGGGACTGGCTCAAACAGCTGTTCCCCAGGCTCATCCTGGAGACCTCCAAACTGGACACCAACACACCTGAGTCCATCTGCCTGCTAGACCTGGAGGTGGGTGTGGCCGGGGTTGCTCTACAATATCTATGCAGCTCTGTTACAGACTTACAGTTGAAGTCGGAAGTTTACATACACCTTAGCCAAATACATTTAAACTCAGTTTTTCACAATTCCTGACATTTAATCCTAGTAAAATATTTCCTGTTTTAGGTCAGTTAGGATCACCACTTTATTTTAAGAATGTGAAATGTCAGAATAATAGTGATTTATTTCAGCTTATTTCTTTCATCACATTCCCAGTGGGTCAGAAGTTTATATACACTCAATTAGTATTTGGTAGCATTGTTTAACTTGGGTCAAACGTTTTCCGGTAGCCTTCCACAAGCTTTCCACAATAAGTTGGGTGAATTTTGGCCCATTCCTCCTGACAGAGCTGGTGTAACTGAGTCAGGTTTGTAGGCCTCCTTGCTCGCACACACTTTCAGTTCTGCCCACACGTTTTTTTATAGGATTGCGGTCAGGGCTTTGTGGTCAGGGCTTTGTGATGGCCACTCCAATACCTTGACTTTGTTGTCCTTAAGCCCTTTTTGCCACAACTTTGGAAGTATGCTTGGGGTCATTGTCCACTTGGAAGACCCATTTGCGACCAAGTTTTAACTTCCTGACTGATGTCTTGAGATGTTGCTTCAATATATCCACATAATTTTCCTTCCTCATGATGCCATCTATTTTGTGAAGTGCACCAGTCCCTCCTGCAGCAAAGCACCCCCACAGCATGATGCTGCCACCCCCGTGCTTCACGGTTGGGTTGGTGTTCTTCGGCTTGCAAGCCATCCCCTTTTTCCTCCAAACATAACGATGGTCATTATGGCCGAACAGTTCTATTTTTGTTTCATCAGACCAGATGACATTTCTCCAAAAAGTACGATCTTTATCCCCATGTGCAGTTGCAAACCGTAGTCTGGCTTTTTATGGCGGTTTTGGAGCAGTGGCTTCTTCCTTAATGAGCGGCCTTTCAGGTTATGTCGATATAGGACTCGTTTTACTGTGGATATAGATACTTTTGTACCCGTTTCCTCCAGCATCTTCACAAGGTGGTCCTCTGTAGCTCAGCTGGTAGAGCACGGCGCTTGTAACGCCAAGGTAGTGGGTTCGATCCCCGGGACCACCCATACACAAAAATGTATGCACGCATGACTGTAAGTCGCTTTGGATAAAAGCGTCTGCTAAATGGCGTATTATTATTATTATTATAAGGTCCTTTGCTGTTGTTCTGGGATTGATTTGCACTTTTCGCATCAAAGTACGTCCATCTCTAGGAGACAGAACGCGTCTCCTTCCTGAGCGGTATGACAGCTGCGTTGTCCCATGGTGTTTATACTTGCGTACTATTGTTTGTACAGATGAACGTGGTACCTTCAGGCGTTTGGAAATTTCTCCCAAGGATGAACCAGACTTGTGGAGGTCTACACATTTTTTTCTGAGGTCTTGGCTGATTTCTTTTGATTTTCCCATGATGTCAAGCAAAGAGGCACTGAGTTTGAAGGTAGGCCTTGAAATACATCAACAGGTACACCTCCAATTTACTCAAATGATGTCAATTAGCCTATCAGAATCTTATAAAGCCATGACATTTTCTGGAATTTACCAAGCTGTTTAAAGGCACAGTCAACTTAGTGTATGTAAACTTCTGACCCACTGGAATTGTGATACAGTGAAATAATCTCTGTAAACAATTGTTGGAAAAATTACTTGTGTCATGCACAAAGTAGATGTCCTAACCAACTTGCCAAAACTGTAGATTGTTAACAAGAAATTTGTGGAGTGGTTGAAAAACAAGTTTTAAACTTCTGACTTCAACTGTATAACAATCTTGTAATACTGTCCTTCGAATGATATCGTTGATTGTCTTTTTGCTTAATTTTTCATTCATACAATGACCTTGAATGCTCTAAGAACTAATGCAATACACTGGTGTGATTCTCTCCTCTCTAGGTGTTCCTGTGTGGGGTGGTGTGGTGCAGTCACACCCAGCTCCAGGAGAGGGCCAGGATCAGTTCTACTGGTCAACAGCAACTCAATGAGCCCCGCTGCCTGCCCCTGCCCCTCCTCCGCTTCCTTTCCACAGACAGACAGAGGGACTGGTGGGACGCCGTCTACAGCCTCATACATAAACGAGCTGCGTGAGTCACTACGGGTTCATCTCTATACTTGTATGATAGATGGCTGAAATCAAGTGTTTTACTACCCAAACAAGCTCTGTAAAAGTTACCCAGGCACTATTCCCCAATCCCTCACATGAACTGATCACTGATATAATATGTTGAGTGTTAAAATGTAAAGGCCCAAGATGGAGAAGTCAAGCTGACTGATGGCTCTGTGGTTAACATGACTATGGTTCTGGTTCTGTCTGCAGTCCTAGTATGTATAATACTCTGTTTTTTTTTTTTTAGGCCTGGCATGTCAGCCAAACTAAGGATGACTGTTCAACATGGACTAAGCACCCTGCGAGCTGGAGAGAAACATGGCCTTCAACCAGCCCTGCCCATACACTGGGCCCAGCACCTCAGCTCAACGGTACACACCTCGGCCAGATGGCACACCTGCCTTTTTCTATCACACACTACCATAAGTCAACATGATATACTAGGTGTCTGTCTGAAATGATTACCTCTGCCATTTACTCAATAGTATTTATAACTTCCAATTAGTGTATGGTCATTATTTATAACTCTTGGTCTAGTCAGAATATTCCACATCAGCAATTTCCCTTTGGTACAGTAAATTATGTCTATATTAAACTAAATCTGAGAATGCGACTCAGAACGATGAGTCCTTACTTATAATGGCTGATTTGAAGTAATGCCATTTCTGCATTTAGATTTAACACCTGCTGTGCTGTTCACAGGGGGTTGGTGTGAACTCCTACTATGACCAGAAGGAGTACATAGGGCGTAGTGTCCACTACTGGAAGGTGGTGCTCCCCCTGCTGGACAAGATCAAGCGGAGACGCAGCATCCCTGAACCCCTGGACCCCCTCTTCATACACTTCCCCTCTAGAGACATACAGGTGAGCTACCACCACAGCTGCTTTTCTGACCAACTGGGTTAGAACCTAGCGTTCCACAAGACTTGTTAGTCTGCTGAGTTAAAACATTTGCATGTGTGACACGTGTAGACTTTTAATATCACTGATGCCAATTGTGAAAATTGACGAGTCCAGGCTTAATGTATGCATTGCTCTAGTTTCATTGGTTAGTGAGTTTGTGTTTGCGTGTTCATCTCAGATCCCATCAGTGAAGGGCTTTGAGGAGGAGGCCATGATAGCGTTTGCGACCCTCTTGGACGTCGAGGGGAGGACAGAGGAGGCTGTCACTACCCTGGAGACAATCAACAACATCTCATCTAACTGGCACCTAGCTAGGGTATGTAGTGAGGGGTTCACTGCTCTACCTTGCTCTGGGAGTCCCCCCTGCACTTTTCCCACTCTGCACTTTAGCGCCATGCCTTCTAGTGCAGCTGCCAGTAAAAAACAAAAAAATACAGTACCAGTCAAGTTTGGACACCTACTCAAGGGGTTTTCTTTATTTATACTATTATCTACATTGTAGAATAATAGTGAAGACATCAAAACTATGAAATAACACATATGGAATCAAGTAGTAACCAAAAAAGTGTTAAACAAATCAAAATATATTTTATATTTGAGATTCTTCAAATAGCCACCCTTTGCCTTGATGACAGCTTTGCACACTTGGCATTCTCTCAATCAGCTTCATGAGGAATGCTTTTCCAACAGTCTTGAAGGAGTTCCCATATATGCTGAGCACTTGTTGGCTGCTTTTCCTTCACTCTGCACTCCAACTCATCCCAAACCATCTCAATTGGGTTGAGGTCGTGTGATTGTGGAGGCCAGGTCATCTGATGCAGCACTCATCACTCTCCTTCTTGGTCAAATAGCCCTTACACAGCCTGGAGGTGTGTTGGGTCATTGTCCTGTTGAAAAACAAATGATAGTCCCACTAAGCGCAAACCAGATGGGATGGCATATCGCTGCAGAATGTTGTGATAGCCATGCTGGTTAAGTGTGCCTTGAATTCTAAATAAATCACTGACCGTGTCACCAGCAAAGCACCATCACACCTCCATGCTTCACGGTGGGAACCACACATGCGGAGATCATCCGTTCACCTACTCTGTCTCACAAAGACACGGCGGTTGGAACCACAAATCTCAAATTTGGACTCATCAGACCAAAGGACAAATATCCACCGGTCTAATGTCCATTGCTCGTGTGTCTTGGCCCAAGCAAGTCTCTTCTTATTGGTGTCCTTTAGTAGTGGTTTATTTGCAGCAATTTGACCATGAAGGCCTGAGTCACGCAGTCTCCTCTGAACAGTTGATGTTGAGATGTGTCTGTTACTTGAACTCTGAAGCATTTATTTGGGCTGCAATCTGAGGTGCAGTTAACTCTAATGAACTTATCCTCTGCAGCAGAGGTAACTCTGGTTCTTTCATTTCTGTGGAGGTCCTCATGAGAGCCAGTTTCATCATAGCGCTTGATTGTTTTTGCGACTGCACTTGAAGAAACTTTCAAAGTTCTTAATTCTCCGGATTGCCTGACCTTCATGCCATAATATGGACTTAGCCCTATTTGGTAAAAGGCCATCTTATGTATACCACCCCTAACTTGTCACGACACAAGTGATTGGCTCAAACGCTTTAAGAACAAAATAAATTCCACAAATTAACTTTTAACAAGGCACACGTATGAATTGAAATGCATTCCAGGTGACTACCTCATGAAGCTGTCATCAGTGTGCAAAGCTGTCAAGGCAAATGGTGGCTACTTTGAAGAATCTCAAATATAAAATATTTTGATTTAACACTTTTTTTGGTTACTACATGATTCCATGTGTTATTTCATAGTTTTGATGTCTTCACTATTATTCTACAATGTAGAAAATAGTACAAATACAGAAACCCTGGAATAAGTAGGTGTCCAAACTTTTGACTGGTACTGTATATATTTTTGATAGTGTACAGGCAGAATTTGTATATTTTTTAATGTCTTACCATACAAAATGCATTTGTTATGAATTGTGTATTTGATATATCTCTGTTTGTAGATCTTCCAGCGTCTGTCTGAGGAGGCCGGTAGCGGGGTGGAGGAGACTCAGGACAGGTGCATCATGTTCCTCAGGAAGTTTAGAACTTACCTGTCCAAGATCTACAACGCCAACGCTGACGACATGGACAAGGTTAGACACACACACACGTCAATATACGGCATATATACACATGAATATTTGACAAATATCTAATCAAAGATTTAAGAGTTGGAAGCATGACATGACATTCAACCATATTCACTGTGTGTTGTTCCAGCTGCCCGTTTCAATGGAAGAGGTGATGGATCTCCTGAACGATGTGAACCAGCAGCTAGGGGAGAGTGGAGAAGCAATGGATGAAGAGGAGGAAGAGGGCAGAACGGTCCACTTCAGCCCACAGTTTACTGAGCCTGCTGCCTCAGTCTCTCACATCAAATTCGCCCCTTTAACCCCCTCCCCCAGCAACAGCTTTGTCCCTCCCTCCAAAAGACACCTGGTACGATAAATGTTAACTTGTAAACTTACACTGAGTGTACAAAACCATTAGGAACACCTTCCTAATATTGAGTTGCACCCCATTTTGCCTTTAGAACAGCCTCAATTCGTTGGGGCATGTACTCTACAAGGTGTCGACAGCGTTCCACAAGGATGCTGGCCCATGTTGATTCCAATACTTTCCACAGTTGTCAAGTTGGCTGGATGTCCTTGGGTGGTGGACCATTTTTGATAGACGGGAAACTGAATGAAAAACCCTGCAGCGTTGCAGTTCTTGACACACTCAAACCGGTGCGCCTGGCACTTAAAACCATACCCCATTCAAAGGCACTTAAATATTTTCTTGCCAATTCACCCTCTGAATGGCACACATACACAATCCATGTCTCAATTCTCTCAAGGTTTAAAAATCCTTCTTTAACCTGTCTCCTCCCCTTCATCTACACTGATTTGAAGTGGATTTAACAGGTGACATCAATAAGGGATCATAGCTTTCACCTGGTCAGACTGTCATGGAAAGTGCTGGTGTTCCTAATATTTTGTACACTGTATGTGAGACACTGATGCTCTTCCTATTTTTGGTCATTTATGTACTTCAGTTTTTTGATTTATTGTACAGGTTGTTTTTCTCACCTAAATAATATAAATAACTTGACATAATGAAACATTATTTTTCTCCTCTGTTTCCAGATTTCCCCCAAGACGCCACCTCATTGGGCGGAGGACCAGAAGTCCCTCCTGCAGATGCTCTGCCAGCAGGTGGAAGCCCTTAAGGTCAGCCCCTAGCTTCGTTGTCTGAGGATATGGGAGATGTTGCCCATGTCAAGTGTGCCTATTAATTCAATTATAGATGTCCATGCATGGTTTCTGTTAAGTGTTGTGCTGTGTGGTTGTGTTGCAGAATGAGGTCCATGACCTGAGACATAACTCGTCAGACAGCATGGCGTCACCCCACCAAAGGATGTTTGGAGATGGGTATGGGCCTGACATGCAGGAGGGCTACCCCCCAACACAGACCTTCCATGGAGCACCCCTCACCGGTAGGAACACGGTACACAACTGGGTTGTGTCGTTTCAGGCTGTATTATTAGGAATACTGAAATAGCAATGTTGCTAGAATATGAAATTATGACCGTTGATTATAACCTTTCCTCTTCTCTTTATGTTTACAGTTGCCACCACACAGGCCCCTTCTATGTATTTCAATCAATCCCCTGCTTATAACTCCGGACAGTATCTCCTTCGTCCTGCAGCCAATGTTACCCCAATAAAGGTAGGTGTTTATACCATGGGAATCTTCTTTTTCTTTGAGAATTCAGAATGGTTTAGATACTTGAAGTGGGAGAGTCTTTTCGGTGGCAAATATGAAATGAACAGGTTTTAGTTTCAATGAAATTTTCTTTCTCTTTTGTCTCAGCCTCCTGTGTATGGAATCAACCGCCTGCCACCCCAGCAGCACATGTATGCGTACCAGCAGCCCACTAACACACCTCCCCTGCAGTCAACACCAGCCTGCATCTACCCTCCTCAAGACCAGGTCTTTGGTGTCCCCCTCCGCTTCGAGTCACCAGCAACCAGTCTACTCTCCCCATACAGTGAGGAATTCTACGGCCACTCTCAGCCCACCACCAACCCTCCCCTCCCTGAGCCTGGCTACTTCACCAAGCCCTCAGTTGTACCTGTTCAACCACCAAAGAGCATTGAGGGGAAGCCTGTGGACTTTGGGAAGATCTCCTTTGGCCAGCATGTCCCTGCTGAGCCTCTTACGGTGCCTAGCTTTGGTGCTGGAGTAGTTGCCCAGTCCACTCCATCATCTGCTGCCTTTAAATTCAACTCCAACTTCAAATCCAATGATGGGGACTTCACCTTCAAGGCCAAAAACAGTGAGAACCTGTTGGGGCTTCTGACGTCAGACATTCCCACTAAATTTGAGGGCCCTTCAGAGGTGAAGCCTCCTAGCCAGGGAGGGATATTTAGCTTTGGCACTAAAAGCGCAGTAGGCTTCTCCTTCACTGATGCAGCCCAGAGTCGGGACAAACCAAACCTGTTTGAAAAAATTGAACAGCCAAATAGTTTCACTGATCTGACCAAGCCGGTATTTGGGCTGGAAAACACAGCGGTGGAGAAAGGACCGGAGAGCGATAACGACAGCACTCATGTGGAGGAGGATGAGGATGGGCCTCACTTTGAGCCCATTGTGCCCCTCCCTGACAAGGTAGATGTGAAGACTGGAGAGGAGGAAGAAGAGGAGATGTTCTGTAACAGGGCCAAGCTGTTCAGATTTGATGCAGAGACTAAAGAGTGGAAGGAGAGGGGCATCGGCATAGTCAAAATCCTAAAGCACAATACATCAGGGAAAGTGCGTCTGCTAATGAGGAGGGAGCAGGTTCTGAAGATCTGTGCTAACCACTACATCACGCCAGATATGCTCCTTAAACCAAATGCTGGCTCTGACAAGTCCTGGGTCTGGAATGCCATTGATTATGCAGATGAGGAACCAAGGCCTGAGCAACTGGCCATCCGGTACAAAACGGCAGACGAGGCATTGCTCTTCAAAACAAAGTTTGAAGAGGCTCAGAAGATCGTTCCCAAATTTCCAGAAAAGCGGCAAGATCAGCCAGGTAGGAAAGAAACTTCTCCTAATTCATCTCCTCCTCAGGCGACAAACTTTGCTGCCCAGTTTGCAAAGAAGGACGGGGAGTGGGATTGCGACGTGTGCTGTGTAAGAAATGCTGCTACAATTATGCAGTGTGTTGCCTGTCAGACAGCCAACCCTAATTCCCCGTCAGAGACCAACAGCAAACCGGCTACTGAAACCAAAGGCTTGACTAGTGGGGCAGCTTCAGTGAGAGGATTTACTTTTGGATTTGGACCTGACTCGCCAAAAGACACCAGCAGCGCAGGATCTATTGGAAAGGGATTTGGGGCTTTTGGAGCTCAAATACCCTCCTCCTTTACTTTTGGAACGAGTGGCACCACTTCTATACCTGCTGCTGGTTTTGGAGCCCAGTCTGGTAAGAAGAAAGAAACCACAGCAGAAGTAGCAGCAGAATCAAAGCCCTCAACCATTCCATTTAGTTCTGGATTTGGAGTGCAGTTTGGCAAAAAGCCAGGGCAGTGGGAGTGTGACACATGTCTTGTTAGAAATGAGGAATTTGCAAGCAGTTGTGTTTCTTGTCAAACTCCAAACCAAGCAGACAAAACTGTTGTAGATGGAGCAGCAGCATCAATGCCCTCAACCATTCCATTTAGTTCTGGATTTGGAGTGCAGTTTGGCAAAAAGCCAGGGCAGTGGGAGTGTGACACATGTCTTGTTAGAAATGAGGAATTTGCAAGCAGTTGTGTTTCTTGTCAAACTCCAAATCCCACTGCAAAATCAACAGTAGAGGTAGCACCACCACCAAAGCCAACAGTGTCGGGCTTTGGTGATCTTTTTTCTAAGAAGGACAGACAATGGGACTGTGATACCTGTCTAGTGAGGAATGATGCATCAGCCTCTAAGTGTATTTCCTGCCAGACACCCAATGCTAGCAGCACCCCCTCTCTTGGGGCCATGTTTTCCAAACAGGGGGGACAGTGGGACTGTGACACATGTCTAGTCAGAAACGACGGCTCTGCTAGTCAATGTGTCTCCTGTCAGGCACCCAATGCTAAGAGCACAGCCACCCCCTCCAGCTCATCCTTCAGCTTTAGCTTTGAAAGTCAAAGTACATCTACTCAGCCCGCAGGCACTGCATCCTTCAAGTTTGAGACCCCTCAGGCTGAAAGCAGTGGCCCCAATGCTGCAGGCTTCTCTTTCACCATGCCCGTCCCAGCAGGTGGCTTTAAGTTTGGCACTCAGGAAACTGCAAAGGAAACCCCACCAGCTGAAACTCAGACTCCTGCTTCAGGGTCTGCGTCCATGTTCCTGAAGAATATCGCAGAGCAGCACAGAGGGAAAGAGAAGGAATCTGGCGTCAGTGTATCTGCATCAGTGCTGTCGGTGGACAACACCAATCAGGATGAGAATCTCCTCTTCACTGGCAAACCCAATGACTTCAGTTTTGCAGATTTGGCTAAGAACTCACAAGGAGACTTCAAGTTTAAACCGACCGACTCCAATTTCAAAGGCTTCACCCATGCTGGCGAGCAGCTGTTCACATCCCTTCAGTCAAACCAGTGGGCAGACACATCTGCTGACCAGGATGAAGAGGACATATACAAAACAGAGGAGAATGACGATATCCAGTTTGAGCCTGTGGTCCAGATGCCTGAGAAAGTGGACCTGGTCACAGGAGAGGAGGATGAACAGGCCCTTTACTCACAGAGAGTAAAGCTCTTCAGGTTTGACGGAGACATCAGCCAGTGGAAGGAGAGGGGTGTTGGGGTCCTCAAGTTCCTGAAGAACGCCACCAACGGCAGGTTGAGGGTGCTGATGAGGAGAGAGCAGGTCCTGAAGGTGTGTGCCAACCACTGGATCACCACCACCATGAACCTGAAGCCCTTGGCTGGCTCCAACAAAGCCTGGATGTGGCTGGCTAATGACTTCTCAGAAGGAGATGCCAGACTGGAGCAACTCGCCGCCAAGTTTAAAACCCCAGAGCTGGCTGAGGAGTTCAAGCTGAAATTTGAGGAGTGTCAGAGGCTCCTGTTGGACATCCCACTGCAGACTCCTCACAAGCTTGTCGACACAGGCAGAACTGCACATCTCATCCAGAAGGCAGAGGAGATGAAGTCTGGTCTGAAAGACCTTAAATCCTTCCTGACTGATGACAAAACAAAGATCAAGGAGGACGACAGCCAAGCTAACAACACGACAGCCAGTAACACCTCAGGTCTGATCATCAAGCCCCACGCGGAGAGCACTGGCCCTACCTTAGAATGGGACAACTATGACCTGAGAGAGGAGGCTCTGGACGACAGTGCTGACACATCTGTCTACGCCTCACCCCTAGCAAGCAGCCCAATCAGGAAGAACCTCTTCTGCTTTGGAGAATCCACAGCTGGCTTTAACTTCAGCTTCCAGCCTGTCATCAGTCCTGCCAAGTCGGCGGCCAAGCTGAACCAGAGCGGGGTGTCTGTGGACGAGGAGCAGGACGCGACCCTGGAGGAGGAGGAGAGGGATGGCTTGTACTTTGAGCCTGTGGTTCCCCTGCCAGACCTGGTGGAGATCTCCACTGGAGAGGAGAATGAAAACGTATGTTTCAGCCACAGAGCAAAGCTGTACCGCTATGACAAAGACCTGAACCAGTGGAAGGAGAGGGGCATCGGAGACCTCAAGATACTGCAGAACTACGACACCAAACAAGTCAGACTCCTCATGAGGCGGGACCAAGTCCTGAAGATCTGCGCCAACCACTGGGTCACATCTTCTATGAAGTTGGAGCCCATGAAGGGTGCTGAGAAGGCCTGGGTCTGGAGTGCTGTTGACTTTGCTGAGGTAGCGGAGGGAAATGTGGAACAGTTAGCGGTGAGGTTCAAACTGCAGGATGTAGCCAACTCCTTCAGAGACATCTTTGACAAAGCTAAAACCGCCCAGGAGAATGAGATTCTGGTCACTCCCATAGCCTCCTGTGAGGCCCCTCAGGAGGTAGCAACAGCTCCAGCCACAGGGACGACAGTGTGTGGACAGGCTGCTGTGGCCATCCTGGAGGAGACCACCAGAGAACGGACTGAGCTGTCTTCTGAGACTTTCCACACCCCTGACAGCAAGGCCTCCACTTCCACACCACACAGCCCTCTCAACCCCTCTAAGATGGTGGTGTCTCCTCCCAAGTTCCTCTTCGGAACCGACTCTCTCCAGAAGATCTTCGGCAGCAGCCTCCCGTCGTCCAAGGAGGATGTTTCTTCAGAGAGCTCGAAGGCTAAAGACAGCGGTCGGATCGCCCAGCCCTCACCTGCATTCAAAATCCCAGAAAAGGGTAAGCCTTTTATTGTTTTCCTTTCTCGGTTGATTTTGTTGTTCTTGTGGTTCAGTGTGAACTGCGAACTGCTTGTTTTTGAATGGTGACCCCCCCAATGATGGAGTTTTCACACAATTTGACCCCGTTGTGATTCCATTCATGTCCCATTGGTTCATCTCATTGCTTCTTCCACCAGCCCACACCCAGTGTTAGGTTAGCAGAACAGAATTTATAATAATAATAATATAATATGCCATTTAGCAGACGCTTTTATCCAAAGCGACTTACAGTCATGTGCGCATACATTTTTACGTATAGGTGGTCCCGGGGATCGAACCCACTACCCTGGTGTTACAAGCGCCATGCTCTACCAATTGAGCTACAGAGGACCACTTAACTTAACCCAGTCATTCCCATTAGCCTAATTTACATCCACTTCCTCACACCTGGTATTTTGATATAGGTTGTTTGATATGATAGCAGATGTAATCCCAATTATATAATCCAGTACACTTCGCCTAGTAATCGAATCCCCTAAGGATAATGCAGTCACTCCATTTTCAAAGAGGTATAGCAGCTACATCTTCATGAAGGCAGAGATGGGGACAGGACAGAATATAGAAAGATTGTATAATCCATTACACTTAGATAATGTAATGACGTTCAGCAACTTGAATCTCACTGAAGACTCATTTCAACACATTTTCATTTCTTAATCCAACCACCCCCAATTCTAGGTTCTCACCTGCCAACCATTATTTTGTAGGATTGGATTTTAGGCTTTTCAAAGATAACCCAATGGCTTTTTGGACCAGCGCCTCATCCACCCAATTTGAGCCCCCAGGTATTCTGACACTGCACTGTGTGTGTGCTGTGACACGTCACCTACACGGCTGGGCCTGCTTTGTAGCCAGTCTTAACCCGCACGCAACGAGTGGAACATACAAACCTTTAGTACAACAACCTACCGAGCTGCATGCCCATCTATACTCAACAGTTACTATTACTCTAGAGCAGGTGTAGTCAGCTCTTACCTTACAAGGTCCGGAGACTGCTGTTTTTTTTGTTCTACCTGATAATTGATTGCACACACCTGGTGTCCCAGGTCTAAATCAGTTCCTGATTAGAGGGGAACAATGAAAAAATGCAGTGTAACTGGCTTTGAGGTCCAGAGTTGAGTTTGAGGGCACTCCTTGACAAATCACTAGAGACTCAAAGCCACAAGAGGGTAGAACACATTTCAAACTTTGCTTGTTAGGCTTACTACGAATGAATGTTAGGCTAGCTGTTTAGCTAATAGAAAGGTGAAAGGACTAAGTTCCTGGTAGCGGCCAATGGAGTGTTGACGATGATAGAGTTCTTCTCCCTCTGTTGAAAGGAGACACTGGGAGATTCCAGCCATGCTTCCTGACAGGAATGTACTGTCACACACACTCCAACGTCACAAACATTTTTAGTCCAGGATGGGTAGCAACAGTGTGAAAGGCAACGTCTGTTCCGTTTCGTTCCAGAGATTTACAGTATGTCCCAGAGTTCAAACCCAGGTAGAATGTGCTGCTGTATGTTACAAGCGTTTGTGTTCTACCACTGGATGGTAATCTATTTAGAAGGTCATACCAAGGATAATTTGATTTGGAATTATAAGCACCCTTGAAGTGTGTGTAAAATATATATATATATATATATATATATATATATATATATTTTAAATGTATTTGGCCTTAGTGCTATTAGCCACATACAAAAGCATTGAATAACAGATAGCCCCCCCCCAAAAAAATAATTGAAATGAAGTTTATGAAGGGTCTGTCCTATATCTGAGATTCTTTTTTCAACTGGTACCCAGGGACATTCAGACAAGTCTTATAAGGCCTGTGGGCGTCCTAGAGCAAAACAGCCGACATGTTCGTGTCTCACCTTTCCACAGATGGGTCATATTAGTGTGTAGCCCAAACTGTTCGGACACTACAGACAGAAGTTGGCAGATCGGCTGTACCTACTTCAGACGAGTCCCAAGATGCTTGTGGGGGTCGTAGAGCAAAATGGAGAACACCATCGTGTTCGTGAGAGTCATCTTTCCATAGAGGGGTTTTAATAGTTTGTGGGCTAAACATCACTCTAGCTCTGTCACCTTTCACCGCAGATGCGGAAGTGCAACATAAGCGGATGCAGTTGATTGAGACACATAGGCAGGTGCATTGAGACGCATCCAATGCAAGAAAACATACTTTTGGCCATGTAGTGTATGTGGACCCCTGCTCGTCGAACATCTCATTCCAAAATCATGGGCATTAATATGGAGTTCGTCCCCCCTTTGCTGCTATAACAGCCTCCACTCTTCTGGGAAGGCTTTCCACTAGATGTTGGAACATTGCTGCGGGGACTTGCTTCCATTCAGCCACGAGCGTTAGTGATGTTGGGCGATTAGGCTTAGCTCTGTCGGCATTCCAATTCATCCCAAAGGTGTTTGATTGGGTTGAGGTCAGGGCTCTGTGCAGGCCAGTCAAGTTCTTCCACACAGAGTTCAACAAAACATTTGTGTGGGCCTTGCTTTGTGCACGGGGGCATTGTCATGCTGAAACAGGAAAGGGCCAAACTGTTGCCACAAAGATGGAAGCACAGAATCGTCTAGAATGTCATTGTATGCTGTAGGATTAAGATTCCCCTTCACTGGAAGGAACCATGAAAAACAGCCCCAGACCATTATTCCTCCTCCACCAAACTTTACACTTCGCGGCTTAGCCGTTGTTGCTCCTAGACGTTTCCACTTCACAGTAACAGCGCTTACAGTTGACCGGGGCAGCTCTAGCATGGCAGAAATTTGACGAACTGACTTGTTGGAAAGGTGGCATCTTATGAAGTCACTGAGCTCTTCAGTACGGGCCATTCTACTGCCAATATTTGTCTATGAAGATTGCATGGCTGTGTTTATACACCTGTCAGCAACGGGTGTGGCTAAAATAGCAGAATCCACTCATTTGAAAGGGTGTCCATGTACTTTTGGCCATGGAGTGTGTCTCTAGCTTAAACTGACAGATTTTTATGGGGATTTTTTATTATGCTAATTGGCATATTAATTGGTTTTAGAGAACCAGTAGGAAATGGTTAAACTGGAATCTTCTATGGTTGGCCTCATGTACAGTACACTGTAGATCCATGGTTCTAATGTTTATGATGCCTTTGAGATTCACTTCCTCAATAGTTATAGCATTCTCAGATATAGGAAACTGCTTGCTCGGTGTGGTGAAATGCATGATGTCAATTTTTGAGATGCATGTGTTTCGGTGTGGAACTAACCCTAGACATGCAACTACCTCTTTAGTGAAATGGTTGTGACTTTTTAGCAGGTGAACAATTTTAGGATAGTAAGTTAAATGTACTGCCCTACAGTACCAAACAATAACCTTGCAGCATAATTCAGTCAAGTCATAAAATGTTCTGTAGATCCAATTATTGTACAGTATTTTGCAATTATATTATACAAATTCACCTTGGAGGTTAATAAAGTTGTATAATTCTGTTACTGCCTTCAATGTCTCTGTTCTGTAGACTGTTCTGTAGGAAGGTGGGTCGCCCGAGTGAGTTGTCTCACTCTTTGTGTTGTTATAGCACCCCCCCAGGTGAAGGCTGATGATGACGGTGAGGTGGAGGTGGTGTATGAGAGGCAGCCGACTGCGGAGCAGGCTCTTCTGGCCAGGGAACTCCTGCTGCCTCTCACCTTCTTCTGCTACCAGAATGAACCAGGAAACACTAGCGACGACCAGACAGACGGTGAGAAATGACACCAACGCTCTCTTGCAAACCTTTTCTAACTGTATGAGCAAAGGTTTACTAATCGTAGTTGACTGTGTTGCTAATGTTAGTTTGTGTTGCAGATGAGGACTTTGAGACAGCAGTTAAAGCCCTGAATGGAAAACTGTACCAGGATCCTCCTGAGAGAAAGGCTGCAAGTGCAGGTTCTGGTAAGTTTCAAGGCCATAGTGGCTATAGAGAGATGTATGAATAGCCATCGATAGGTTGGTGAAATTTCTCCTCAAAAGTTACCTCTCCAATAACCTTCTCCTCTCAGCAGCTCAGGCGGAGATTGGTGTTGAGCCTGAGGCAGGTGCTGAGGGTTTGTACCCGGCGGTTGAGGTGGTGTGGGAGAAGAGGCCTACTCCAGATGAGGAGCAGAAAGCCAAGACCCTGCAGCTGCATCCAACTTTTTGTGGTGTAGGCGGCGAGGCAGAGGACTTTAAGCCAGAGGACTTTAAGCCAGAGGACTTTAAGCCAGAGGACTTTAAGCCAGAGGACTTTAAGCCAGAGGACTTTAAGCCAGAGGACTTTGAGACAGAGGACTTTGAGACAGAGGACTTTGAGACAGAGGTCTGTAAAGCACAGGAGTCCCTGTTGAGATTTCTATAATATATAAATTTGTTTGCACACGTAGATAAACATCTTATGTGGCATTAGGATATAAGAAATTTAAACTACTATAGTTCTCTCAAGAAAATGTTGATGTTTTGGTTATTGTGTTTCAGGACGCAGAGAGAAGCTCACACCCAGTTTCATCTGAGGCTGTGTCCTCCAGCACCGGCGACACAGTGCCAGAACAACAGTTCCCAGACCAGTCCCCCAGCAGCCAAGAACAGGCTGCAGATCAGTCTGAGGCAGAGGTTCAGTCCTCTACTGCAGAGGCTGAGTTCCCAGCTCAGTCGGTAACCATCCAGGAGGCAGAGGTCCAGACCACTACAGAGGAGCAGCAGACTCCTGATCAGTCACACTCCACTCCAACTCAGACTGCAGTCTCTAGCAGTGGGGAGCAGGCTCAAACTCCAAACCTTTCAGCAAAACCTGCTGCTAGTGCCCCAGCTTTGGTGACCCCCTTATTTGGATTTGGTGCACAGTTTGGCAAAAAGCCAGGGCAGTGGGAGTGTGACACATGTCTTGTTAGAAATGAGGAGTCTGCAAGCAGTTGTGTTTCTTGTCAAACTCCAAACCCTGCAGCCAGCAGTGGTGAGCAGGATCCAGATCAGTCAGACTCTATTCCTGCAGCTACCAGCAGCAGCCCCATAGACCTGTCTACCAAGAAGACCTCTGACTCCACGTCGACATTTACTACAACCATTACTCATGGTATGAGATATTTATCATTGCAGACCATTTGCATTCTACACTGATCAGGAAGAGCATGTCCCTCTTGGGCATACACTCGATGTCCTCACAGCAGCACAATCCCACTTCTAACACCAGTACAGCAACCTGCCTTCTCATCCTTTATTTCTCCTTTACAGATGCTCCTAACACATTTGGCTCCTTGGGCTTGAGTGATCTGGGAGGGGAAGGGTTCTCCTTCGCTGAACTGGCACAGAACACCGGGGGTGAATTCTCCTTCGGAAAACAAGGTTGGCACTTCTACGTTTTCTGAATACAATTGACTGAAGGAAATTCAATATGTGTGCTTAATTTTAAGGTTTTACAAGTTAACATGACACAACTGTGAGCTATGTTTCAGTGAATACAAACATATCAGTTAACTTTTAAAATGTTTCCTTGTTAGATTCTAACTTCTCGTGGGCGAATGCCGGTGCTACGTTGTTTGGAGCTGCAGCCCCACCCAAAGCTGAGGGAGGGGAGGAGGGGAGCGATGAAGAGGACGCTAATAATCTGGACATTGACTTTGAACCCATAGTCTCCCTACCAGAGGTATTTATTAATCTAACTCCACTTAACCTTACTGGGAACGTCATTATAAAGTAAAGTAGCCATGGCTTGTGCGAGCCGAAACAGCTCATAGGACCAGGAGCCTATCACCTGTTTCTGAAGCGTGAGGCAGCTTGATGTACAAGTACACCCCCTCAACAGGACGCTAGTCTATTTCAGGTCCTTACCCCCAATCTATCTTCTTAATGCTGAGTGCCAAGAAGACTCCACATCATCATTATAACTGACTGTAAATGTGTTTTAGTTGGAGGCTGTCATGACTCCACATTCTATCTATGACAGAGAATCTTGCCTGTTCTACTTGATACATTTCTATACGAGTTCTGTAAACTTACACCCTCCTGATTAACCTGCTTGTAATTGTGTTATCTAGGTGGAGACTAAGTCAGGGGAGGAGGATGAGGAGATCCTGTTTAAGGAGCGTACCAAGCTGTACCGCTGGGAGAGAGCCCTGGGCCAGTGGAAGGAGAGGGGTGTGGGCGACATCAAGATCCTCTTCCACCCTGATAAGAGGTTCTACCGGGTGCTGATGAGGAGGGAGCAGGTGCTGAAGGTGTGTGCCAATCACACCATCTGCCAGAGCATGGAGCTCAAACCCATGAACACCTCCAACCAAGCCCTTGTCTGGACCGCTACTGACTTTGCAGGTAGTTCTACACACAGCTCCCCCACATATATACACACACACACACAGCGCTATGTAGAAATGTTGATTCTTATATAGTTGATGTATTGATCCTGATTTCTCTCTCAAGAGGGTGAGGGTAAGGTGGAGCAGTTGGCAGCCAAGTTCAAGACAGCAGAGCTGGCTGAGTGTTTCAGGAAAACCTTCTGTGAGTGTCAGAGCCGTATGAGCCAGTCAGAGGCCTCCCCCCAGATGTCCAGGGTCCAGGAACATTCTAGAGACTCCAACCCCCAGGTCAGTGTTTCCCCAGCCTGCTATTGTATAGGTGGGGCGCCTAGCCTACGACTTTTGTCCACTCCACCTAAAATATTTGTTGAAATTTTACTAAAATGATGGCTTGTAAAATAATCTATATGAAACTCTGCCCCCAGGTGTACCTCTCGATCACCGCTGACGACGAGCCCCTGGGAATGGTCACCATAGAACTGTTCTCTCACATTGTCCCCAAGACTGCTGAGAACTTCAGAGCGCTGTGTACAGGACAGAAAGGCTTCGGGCTGCGCAACTCTGTCTTCCACAGGATCGTTCCGGACTTCATGTGTCAGGTGAGGAGAGGGGAGTGCCTGTGTGGGGTTGGACTGTTTCCACTAAATAACACAGCCACAAAGTCAAAATTGGCTAATTCATGAAAACCTAAATGTGCTTTTTGGTCTTAATTTACGGTTAGGCATAAGATTAGCAGTGTGGTTGGGTTTAAAATCAGATTTTAAGAAGATAAATTGTAGAAATAGGTGGGGTTTATGACTTTGTGGCTGTGTTAACTAGTGATGACCAGGTTGGACTCAAACCAGACAATTCTCAGACCCACAAAAAAGTGAGTTCATAACCTTCAATGCCATGTTTCCCAAATAGGTCAGTCAGTGCCTCTTGGAACACAAAAACAGTTTGTAAACCACAGCTCTGTCTAACTTAGCTTTTTTATGTGTCATGGTGGGGACACCAGATAAGTCTTTCCTAACGTCTGTCTCCTCTGTACTCAGGGTGGAGACCTCACCAACCAGGACGGGACAGGAGGGAAGTCCATCTACGGGGACAAGTTTGAGGACGAGAACTTTGATGTGCGCCACACGGGCCCAGGGCTGCTGTCCATGGCCAATCGCGGCCGAGACACCAACAACTCCCAGTTCTTCATCACACTGAAGAAGGCTGAGCACCTGGACTTCAAACACGTGGCCTTTGGCTTCGTCAGAGAGGGCATGGATGTGGTCCGCAGCATGGGAGAGCTGGGCACCAAGACTGGCAAACCCAGCAAGAAGATTGTCATCACTGAATGTGGACAACTATAGAGCTTGAGCTCAGGTCACTGACTGGACAACTCAACTATAGGGCTGAGATTTGGTCACTGATTGGACGGCTATGGGCCTTCTCTCTGGTCATGGACTGAACAGTAATAGGATTTCAAACTGCGCACAATTATAGTAGGCAAATATCAAATTAATCCCTATTCTCCATATAGTGCACTCTTTTTGATCCGAGCCCCAAGTGGAGTGCACTAAGTGCTTTGGTAGTGCACTACGGGGGGAATAGGGTTTCATTTGAGACAGGGCCAGAGTCTCCTGATCAGTGTTGCACTTGCTTCCCTGCTGCACCCGGAGGGCTGCACGTCCCTGTGTGAATCCCCAGACCGTTTATTTGTGTGTATAATGTACATGGACTACTTTCTTTTGGTCTTTTTTTTTTGTGCATGTGTTCCAATAAGAGTTGACAGCGCTGGTTCCTTCATAAGCGCCTGAACTCCATTGTTTTGTGTAATTAAGTCTTTAATTAAGATTATTGAGACCTTGTTTAAAAACCAACCTCAGTTCGTTTGGGACAGCGTTCCTGCTGCCTGTGTATACTTTTAGGTGTGTTTTTTGTGTGTAGGCTATACATTGATTTCATAATGTGTAAATTATTGAGACTACACTTGTCCATCTTAAACTAAACGGTACAAATATGAAGAACTATTAAGTCTGACAATTTGGGAGAGGCGACAGATAATAAATATTATATTTTATGGTTGTATAAGCACCCTCTATGGTATTCTGTTGAGAATTCACAATAGGGGGTTAACAATTATTATTGTCAATAAATAAATTGAAGATGCTGGAGACTGTCTTTTAGAAAGAAAGTTGCTTTATAACTGATAACCTTGTTCGATTTCAAATATCTATTTAATGTATGTGTGTTACAAGTGAACAACTAAAGAGGTGTTTCGGAATTAAGCTTATTTACTTTTTTACTGAACATTACAGATGGGCCAAATTGAAGATTAAGCTTATTCAGTGGGGAGTGGTTATAACCTTAGCTAGCTAGGCTAATATTTTTAAATAGTTTTAGCTAACATGCCTCTAGGATATTGAGCAAGATGGTCAGCTAGCCACCAACAGCATTGACCCTTCCTAACAAACGTTGTCTGTGAAACTTTGGCAATTTTGGATTCAGGGCCTAAAATTACATTTCTGGTCCACCAGTCAGGTAGATAAACATTTTTACCAGCCACTTAGATGTTTTACCAGCCATAATACTTTTATTCACAAATTACTCCAGCATGCTTTGTAATGTTTCTAAAACAAATATATAACTAGTAAGAAGTAGTGGTATGTTGTTTCATTTCATTTTTTGTGACCTGAGTCTTAACCAAAATATCACGTTTCACAAAAATGCTCACCTGCGCTTTAAGTGCTGGAGGTTACCGTGGTAACGTGACTCGAGCAGGGTTGCCATGTTCGCGGTTTCACAAACAAGTTGGGCTACTTAAACGATGTTTGCGGGTGAAAATGTATTGGTCGCGGGAGGCAGGTTTTTTGGTCTTTTTACTGCGGCCGCATTTCACTTTTTAAAAAATGTTTGAGATATATATATTTTTAATGATTTCTGATTGTCTTAGTCACCACGTCCACCACTAATATGCTGAGCTTATCAGTAATTTTTTTATTCACCTCACACAGTGAAAACAAAATACCTTCCTTTCCCTTGCACAAAAACAGCAGTCTGTACCGAACTCACTCACGCTCTGGGCCAGGAATAGGCAAGTTGATACAATGTTGCCTGTTCGCTAAAGACAGTTTCCGAACAGATCCAGTTGATTGATTTGATACAATGTTGCACTTCACTAGTGATAACTCAAATCAAGACCGATAGAAATGGAGGAAGACATGCTGTGTAGAGACATGAATGTGAATCAAGAACCAGAATTTTCATCGTATTTTCTACTGTGTTTTTATTTTTGGCTTTATAGGCTATTTTTACTTACACCTGGATGTGCCTGGCCCCACTCTACTTGCCACCTGCCTGTTGCTCCCCATTTACATTACATTTACATTTTAGTCATTTAGCAGACGCTCTTATCCAGAGCGACTTACAGGAGCAATTAGGGTTAAGTGCCTTGCTCAAGGGCACATTAACGTCATTTAGCAGACGCTCTTAGCCAGAGCGACTCACAAATTGGTGCGTTCACCCTATAGCCAGTGGGATAACCACTTTACAATTGGGGGGGGGTAGAAGGATTCCTTTATCCTATCCCAGGTATTCCTTAAAGAGGTGGGGTTTCAAATGTCTCCGGAAGGTGGTGAGTGACTCCGCTGTCCTGGCGTCGTGAGGGAGCTTGTTCCACCATTGGGGTGCCAGGGCAGCGAACAGTTTTGACTGGGCTGAGCGGGAACTATGCTTCCGCAGAGGAAGGGAGCCAGCAGGCCAGAGGTGGATGAGCGCAATGCCCTCGTTTGGGTGAAGGGACTGATCAGAGCCTGAAGGTACAGAGGTGCCGTTCCCCTCACTGCTCCATAGGCAAGCACCATGGTCTTGTAGCGGATGCGAGCTTCAACTGGAAGCCAGTGGAGTGTGCGGAGGAGGGGGTGACGTGAGAGAACTTGGGAAGGTTGAACACCAGACGGGCTGCGGCATTCTGGATGAGTTGTAGGGGTTTAATGGCACAGGCAGGGAGGCCAGCCAACAGCGAGTTGCAGTAGTTCAGACGGGAGATGACAAGTGCCTGGATTAGGACCTGTGCCGCTTCCTGTGTAAGGCAGGGTCGTACTCTCCGAATGTTGTAGAGCATGAACCTGCAGGAGCGGGTCACCGCCTTGATGTTGGCGGAGAACGACAGGGTGTTGTCCAGGGTCACGCCTAGGCTCTTCGCACTCTGGGAGGAGGACACAGCGGAGTTGTCAACCGTGATGGCGAGATCATGGAACGGGCAGTCCTTCCCCGGGAGGAAGAGCAGCTCCGTCTTGCCAGGGTTCAGCTTGAGGTGGTGATCCGTCATCCATACTGATATGTCTGCCAGACATGCAGAGATGCGATTCGCCACCTGGTTATCAGAAGGGGGAAAGGAGAAGATTAGTTGTGTATCGTCAGCGTAGCAATGATAGGAGAGACCATGTGAGGATATGACAGAGCCAAGTGACTTGGTGTATAGGGAGAAAAGGAGAGGGCCTAGAACTGAGCCTTGGGGGACACCAGTGGTGAGAGCACGTGGTGCGGAGACAGCTTCTCGCCACGCCACTTGGTAGGAGCGACCGGTCAGGTAGGACGCAATCCAGGAGTGAGCCGCGCCGGAGATGCCCAGCTCGGAGAGGGTGGAGAGGAGGATCTGATGGTTCACAGTGTCAAAGGCAGCAGACAGGTCTAGAAGGACAAGAGCAGAGGAGAGAGAGTTAGCTTTAGCAGTGCGGAGAGTCTCCGTGACACAGAGAAGAGCAGTCTCAGTTGAATGACCAGTCCTGAAACCTGATTGGTTTGGATCAAGAAGGTCATTCTGAGAGAGATAGCAAGAGAGTTGGCTAAAGACGGCACGCTCAATAGTTTTGGAAAGAAAAGAAAGAAGGGATACTGGTCTGTAGTTGTTGACATCAGTGGGGTCGAGTGTTGGTTTTTTGAGAAGGGGAACAACTCTCGCTCTCCCCCTCAACTCACAAATCGCATAATTTACACAGAACCACCGCGGACCCTTCGTGTGAAAAGGCGTTCTATGGACTGTTTTGTCAACGCGCTCAATGTATTCCAAAGACTAGTGGCAACCAGATGATCCCAATAATTTAGGTAGCCTAGTAAACAATGCCTCTGGTATGTTCTATTTTGCGAACTGTCTGGGACTCGTTATTGTTTCCCTGTTTACTACTCAAATATATTTTACTTATTAAGTCAAAGACGAAATGACCTGCAATACACTGGTCTCAAATATATTAGCATAACTAGGCTACACAGAACCATGGCGGACAAACTGTAAAATGAGTGGCTTTTATATCATATTAGCTCTGCCCGCTGGGGCGTGGCTTACGGAGCGCTCTCTGAAATATGCGCTCGGATCGTGTTTTCCACCGGATCGAGTTCTCATCACACCTGCTAATGGAACTCTTTTGTAGTTATACACGTGCAGTGTTCAACAAATCGGAAATGTCAGAGTTTCCTAGTTTGGACTAGCATGTGAACTGGGGGCCATTAGGCCCATAAACACGCACTAAATCGATGCATTTAGTTATAAACAAAGCTACAGAAAAGACAGCGTAGGTAGGCTACACACCTTAGGCTATACACAGTAGCCTACTGCCTGTGTGTCAAAGTTTACAGATGGATAATGTTAACATTATATAATTATATGCCATTTAGCAGACGCTTTTATCCAAAGCGACTTACAGTCATGCGTGCATACATTTTTGTGTATGGGTGGTCCCGGGGATCGAACCCACTACCTTGGCGTTACAAGCGCCGTGCTCTACCAGCTGAGCTACAGAGGACCACATTATATGCATTCGATTTGTAAACAAACCAAATTTGTGGCTGAACCCCCGCAGTTGTCTAACATTGCGAGATTGTTTGCAAATACGTTTACATGCACATTAATAATTCGAAATGAAACTGATAATGGCAGTAGGTGTGACAGGTTAAAGGACATATTCATAGCCTGTTATACACTAAAAAGTATTAGTAAGTTCATGGTATGTAAGGATCTTAAAATATCTAAGGTTAAAAAGATTATGCATCCAGTACTAGTTCATAGAGATTGATAAAATGCATAAATGTGTTTAAAATCCGTCAAGAGTCAAAGGGTTAATATTGTAAGAGGAATGTGTAAATGTTATATTGACTACTTTAGTTTGTGGTGCCTAATTTAAGGGTAAAAGTGTTCATCTGTGATCTACTAAATGCTCTTAATCTATGAGCCTGAGATCGATTGCTCTGGTCTCCACCCAACTTCCTGGGGGAATCGCGGTCTTTTTCTCATTACACTAAATTTGTCAGTGAGGAAACATAACTGCGTCACGTTCGTGATTATTTCTCCCCTTTTTCAGGTACGTTATTGATATGAAACGAGTTAATTTGAATGTAATAACTTGCTAACCTGTGAAGAGAGTTTAAGGTATGTGTTAGTAACATCTTGAGGAAGTTAGAGTTAAGTTGAAGAGAGTTATTAGGTGCGTGTGTGACTGTAATCTGCTTGGTTGCAGCGATAGCTTCGTACTGAGAGTAGCTGCCATTTTATGCTAATTGTGAATGAATATGTGCGTTGTTAATATAATATTTGGGGTTATTTGTATAATGTGTTTCGAATACTTTGTTGACATGGTTGATAAATGTAGTTATGGGTTACTGAGCTAAAGCTACTTTGTGTTTGACAGTTATATTGAAACATTTGTATATGTTTTAGTGAATTACAGTTTATGCTGTTGTGACTTGAATAAGCTTTGTACCCTACAAATCTCTGGTTCCTGTAGATCTGTTGTTCTGTAAAATGTGGTATTTTTGTAAAATCATTACACTAAATTTGTCAGTGAGGAAACATAACTGCGTCACGTTCGTGATTATTTCTCCCCCTTTTTCAGGGGTGTAACATTTTGGAGGCTCCGCTGAGATTGCTGCTCAGATGTCCGGCTTCCACATCCTGGTCGCTGAATTCCGAGCCAGCTAAATCCCTACATAACAACCCAGGCAGGCTGCAGTGAGGAAAGTGTTGCTGTTCGAGGGGAGCTGGAAGTTGGGGGTTAAGTACGTGTCAACTGAGGCCGTTGAGAGACCATCAGAGACAGTAAGGACCACCTAATTCAGAGTCAACTCCTGCACAGTAAAGGTTCCTCCTGTCCTGTCAACATGACAACCGCCTTGGAAGAACTACAGGAAGAGGTAGTAGGAGAATTGCACACCCTGACTAAAGACAAGTTACTAGACGTATGTGATTTCCTTGACATATCAGGCGAACAGAGAAGAGATGTTCAAGACAAATCCCGCATATCACTGATGACTCACATTATGATGTTCCTTGAAAGAGAGGAAGTTGCAGAGTTAGAAGATGGCGGCATGTCGGAATTATTGTTACTTAAAGACAAAATGACAGAGATGATCAGTGGCATAGATAGCAAGACAGGGCAAACTGACCATGATATTGAAACAGCCAGAACACATCACAGAATAGAGGGACTGAGAACTGTAACCCCACAACAAGGGGTGGGAACTGAGCAGAGTACTGCAGACCAAGCCAGTGATTCTCTGCGCCAGCCCCAACCCCCTGCCCATCTTCAGAGGAGCATGCAGCTCTCACCCAGTGCACAGCCCGGCTCATACTGGCGCAAAGAGTTAAAAATTTCTGGTCAGATAGGTGAACCGGGCCAGAAAGATAAACTGACTTTTTCCAGCCTTGCCCATCAGATTGAGAATGGACTTAACAGAGGCTATCCTGAGGTAGAAATAGTAGACGCAGTAATCAGGGCTATTTCTCCAGGCTCACAGCTACGCAGCTACTTGGAAGGTAAACCCCAGCTAACTCTTCCCACACTTAGATGCATCCTGCGTTCCCACTTCCAAGAGAAGAGTGCAACAGAGCTTTACAAACAGCTAGCTTCAGAAGCACAGCATAGCAAGGAGACCCCTCAAAGCTTCCTGATGCGCGTCTTAGATTTGAGGCAGAAAGTACTATTTGCGTCCCAGGAGTCAGAATCAGGGCTTAAGTATGACCCTGCTCTAGTCCAGCGCATGTGTTTACACACAGTCCTTACAGGTCTCCAGAGTGACAGTATCAGGATAGACATGCAGCCTCTCCTGCTTGATAGCGAAACATCAGATGAGGTTTTGCTAGAGAAGCTTAACATTGCTTGTGCTAATGAGATAGAAAGACGAAACAAAAAGCGTTTTAATGCCCCACAGCCTGCTACAACTGTAAGTGTAGTTCAGTTAGAAGATACGCCATCTGCAAAGTGTCCTGTGAAGGAAGCCAAAGCTAAGATACCCGCAGAACTGTTAACAGAGTTAGCTGAACTTAAGACAGGTGTAGCTTCCTAAAAGGTCTCAGTGCAGAGATTGCTCAGATTAAGGAGACATTACAGCAGCCTATGTTTCAGTCATCGCCTTATGCCCATGCCCCACTTCCAGTTAGGAGGCCAGATAGGGACCCCCAGCCACCTGTTTCCCAGCAGCAGTATTACAGCAACTACAGTCAGCCCCAAGCACCTGACCCTGCGCAGTATCAATATGCACCTAACCTGTATACCAACCGCTCTGCTCAAGCTCCAAGGAGGTGTTTTGTCTGCCAGCAGGCCAGAACAGATGCACGCTGACACACTGCTTCCGATGTGGGAGTGGGGAACATTTTCAAGCTGGATGTAAAATCCGGGGAGTCAGACCATCCAAAGAGGCCCCTTTAAACGGGGAAGGGTTACCGCTGAGGGACAAGTGTTAACCGTAGCTACCAAAAAGTCCCAGAAATGTGCAAATTGTGCCAGAGAAGATTCATTTGAGAACCTGAAACAATGTTCATCATGTAAAGAGACACTGTACTGTTCCAAAGGATGTCAAAACCAACATTGGACTAAACATAAGGAAAAATGCACTCACCTGAAAATGGACTCTACCTGTGAAAAGCTTTCCTGTACAGAAGAAAATGCCCACTCTTTACCATCCCTAGCTCAAGGTTGCCACCCCCATAAGGTCACCTCGCTAGTCGGTAGACAGTGCCTTGTTGAGTGTCACCTGAATCGCCACCACCTCCAAGCTCTATGGGACACAGGCTCTCAGGTATCGGTCATTGATGAACGATGGAAAGCGGAATCTCTCCCAAACGCAAGGCTGAGGGATGTTTCAGAAATTCTGGACTCACCTGATGATCTAAGATTGACGGCAGCAAATGGGACTGAAATGCCGTACCTGGGATGGATTGAAACAACTTTTCGGCTAGCCTCTGAAACTGACCAAACGAAGGAACTGATCATCCCAGTGCTGGTAATGAAAGGCTGTCACCTATCTCATCCCATCATAGGTTTCAATGTTATTGAGCACATCCTGACAATGACCGAAAAGACTAAACGGTACAGTACAGTGAAAAAAGCTTTCCCAAGCCTCAAAAGAAATAAGGTGAGGGCTTTTATACAGGCTGTTAGCGCAGAACAGACAGATGAATACGCAGTGAAGACCAAGAAAGAGAAGGTTGCTGTACCAAAACACAGTAGCATTCAGATTGAGTGCCGGGTAGCTTCCCAGCCTTTCAAAGATGACATGACAATGCTTTTCCAGCCAGACCTGAACCCGCAGTGGCCAGATGAACTTGAGTTCTTTGACACACTAGTCAGAGTTAAGAAAGGTGTTTTTCCAGTTGTCATGCTTGATGTCTCTAACCCCACTGACCACGACATTGCCCTGCTAGGACGCACCATAATCGGTACAGTACAAACCATTATGACTGTGTTACCTGCCCAAGTCTTTGAAAAAGCTGTCACCCCAGCCACAGTGAATCACACTAGTGTTCAAACTCCATGTACTGCTACTGAACAGTGGGATCCACCAGTAGGTTTAAGTCACCTAACCGAAGAACAGAGAGAGGTTGTTAGGAAAATGCTTAGAGAAGAGTGTCACTCCTTCTCCAGATCGAGACAATGACATTGGCTGCATTGAACGATTGAAAATGACTATTTCTCTAAAGGACTCTGAACCAGTCAAGCGCACATACATGTCAGTGCCCAGGCCACTGTATCAGGAGATGAAGGGTTACCTTCATGACCTCATAGCCCAGGGTTGGGTTAGGAAGTCAAACTCTTCATATTCTTCACCTGTCGTGTGCGTTAGGAAGAAGGACGGGACCCTCCGGTTGTGTATAGATTACAGAGACCTGAACAGAAAGACACATCCCGACCGCCAGCCCATCCCTCGGGTCCAGGACATCATGGACAGTTTAGGTGGTAATTCCTGGTTCTCCCTTTTAGATCAGGGAAAAGCATATCACCAAGGGTTCATCTCTGAAGAAAGCAGATCACTGACAGCATTTGTGACCCCATGGGGACTCTATGAGTGGATACGTATGCCATTCGGCCTCATGAACGCTCCTGCAGCTTTTCAGCGTTGTATGGAGGAATGTTTGGAAGGGCTCCGGGACAACATCTGCATTCCTTATCTGGACGACACGCTAGTTTTCAGTAAAACTTTCGACAGCCATGTGAATGATGTGCAAAAGGTTTTGCAGCGTCTCAGAGAGTATGGCATCAAACTCAAGCCAAGTAAGTGTGATCTCTTTAAACCCCAGGTCCGTTATTTGGGCAGAATAGTGTCTGCAGACGGCAGCAAAGTTGACCCAGCCGATTTTGAAGCAGTAAGAGCATTGAAAGAGATCAGACCACAGACTGTGGGCCAGCTCAGAAAAAATGCTTGGTTTACTCACTTACTACAGACAGTACATCAAAGACTTTTCTAGGAGGGCCAGCTGTCTGTATGACCTCCTGAAAGCAGATTCAGAGAAATTACCTGACCACCCACGGAAAGCAAAAACAAAGAAAGTAAGTCATGTGGTGCCCTCAAACAAGCCAATCCTGTGGACTGACCAGCATCAACAGGCACTTGAACAGCTGATTGAGTGTCTGCTTCACCCACCAGTCTTAGGTTTCCCTGACTTCACTCAGCCATTTGTTGTACACACTGATGCGTCACACCAAGGCTTGGGAGCAGTTCTTTATCAAGAGCAAGATGGGAAGCTTAGGGTCATTGCTTATGGCTCTCGAACCTTAACAGCAGCTGAGAAGAACTATCACTACCACTCTGGCAAGCTAGAATTTCTAGCTCTAAAATGGGCAATCACTGATAAGTTCCATGATTATTTGTACTATGCTCCGACCTTCACTGTATACAGTGATAACAACCCGCTCAGCTACATTCTGTCTACTGCAAAACTGAACGCAACCACTTCCAGGTGGGTTGCAGAATTGGCTGATTTCCACTTTACAATAAAGTACAGGCCAGGCAGAGAGAACGGTGATGCAGATGCTTTGTCGAGGATGCCACTGGATGTAGAGTCACTGATGAGAGAATGTTCTGAGGAGCTTCCACCAGACACCATTGCCGCCACTATACAAGCAGTAGAGGTACAGAAAGAGCCTTTTGTGCCTTGGTCAATTTCAGCTGCATCTATGTCAGTATCAGCTGAAGGTGAGACAACTACAGCAACAATCAGCTCGATCCCAAAAGAGGGGATAAGAGAGGCACAAGAGTCTGATCCGGTCATCCGTCCTGTGCTCGATTTCAAGCTGTCTGGTTCCAAACCGCCAGTTAAAGAGCAAAAGGAATTCAGTCCAAAGACAAAATGCCTATTCAGAGAATGGGACAAATTGACAATCGACAGTGATGGTATTCTGTACAGAATCACTACAGCCCGCAAGCAGTTAGTTCTACCAGAGCAGTACAAAGGTAAAGTGATGGAAGAGTTGCACAATAACATGGGACACCAAGGTACTGACCGCACTGTATCACTAGTACGTGACCGCTTCTTCTGGCCTTATATGCAATCTGACATTGAGCACTATGTGACTAAAACTTGTAGCTGTGTCAAGCAGAAAAAGCCAGGCCATGAAACAAGAGCTCCTCTGACAAACATTGTGACAACACAGCCATTTGAACTGGTATGTATAGATTTCCTCCATCTCGACAGATGCAAAGGGGGATATGAGTACATCCTCGTGATTGTTGATCATTTTACACGTTACACTCAAGCCTACGCCACCACATCAAAGTCAGGAAAAACTGCTGCAAATCTCATCTTCAATGACTTTGCCCTGAAGTTTGGGTTCCCCTCCCGCATCCACCATGACCAAGGGGGAGAATTCGAAAATCAGTTGTTCCATCAGTTAAAGAAACTCAGTGGCATGGCGGGGTCCAGAACAACACCCTACCACCCGATGGGGAACGGTCAAGTGGAACGAATGAACAGAACATTGTTGCAAATGCTAAAGACACTAACTGAGACACAAAAGTCAAACTGGAAGGAGTCTCTAAACAAACTGGTTTATGCCTATAACTGCACCCGTTGCGAAGTGACTGGCTATTCACCATTTTATCTTCTGTTTGGGAGATCACCCAGGCTTCCAGTTGATATGTTCTTTGGATTGTGCACAGAGGCAGGTTCCAGTAACCAGCGAGACTACGTGGAGAACTGGAAACGAGGAATGGAAGAAGCATACGCCATTGCAAATGAAAATGCTCAGAAAGCTGCTGAAAGAAGTAAAAAGTACTATGACACTAAAGTTAGGAGTTCAGTGCTACAGCCTGGCGAGCGAGTTCTGATTAAAAACCTGACACCAAGAGGAGGACCAGGCAAACTCCGTAACTATTGGGAAGATCAAATTCACACAGTAGTGAGACAAATGGGTTCAGACCTGCCGATTTATGAGTTGAGACCAGAAAAGGGTAGGGGACGCTCCCGGGTCCTGCACAGAAACCTGCTCATGTCCTGTGACCACTTACCTTTTGAGAGACAACCAGAAATGACTAAAGATGACAAAAAGTAAGAAAAAGAGACATCAGCCTGGATCACAGCCTCTAGATTCTGATGAAGACAGCGGGGATGAATATGACCTTCATCATGAGCCGCTACAGGTCCCCACATTTCCTACAGTACCTGAGAGGTATGCTGAACCAGCGAGAGAGTCGGAAAACAGGCCCCCACCAGTGAAACAAACAGTTGCGGTGCCAGTTCCTGATATGCTACCAGCACAGCCGCTTGTTGAAAATCAGCTGGAGGAGAAAACAACAGTTAAAGAACTGCCTGCTGAGGAGATGAACTTGCCTGCTGAAAATGTGCCTGATGATTGTCCACTAAGTGCCTTTCCTTCATTAACTGCTGCTGCTGAACCTGAGGAACCAGCTTACCAGCTGCCACAAAGAGAGAGACACCCTCCAAGACGTATCACCTATGATCAGCTTGGTATCCCTTCCTGCTACAGTATACAGCCACAGCCACAGTTGTTCCCTGTCTACCCTGCACCAGGACTGGTTCCATGGCTGCCATCACTACAGCGATATTACCTTCAGCCACCCTACATGTATGGACTTCAGCAAACTTGAGGCCACAGACAGAGTTGACATGTTTGACCATGGACTACTGACTGATTTCACAGACTTTCACAAGACAATTAGCAGACTATGCATATAGATCATTAAAACTGATGGACTGTTGACAATAGTATGAGAAAAGACTGCTTATGGACTGTTTATACAGCTGGTCAACAGATATGGACTGTGAATATAACTTCTTGGTTCTATTTGAACTGTGAACTTTGACCTCTGCTCAAGGACTAGCTTACAGAAGAGGATTTTCTACGTCCAGTGCTTATAGACTGTTTAAGAAGATAATGTTGGTAATGTTGGGACAACATTTATTTTGTCGGGGGAGAGTGTGACAGGTTAAAGGACATATTCATAGCCTGTTATACACTAAAAAGTATTAGTAAGTTCATGGTATGTAAGGATCTTAAAATATCTAAGGTTAAAAAGATTATGCATCCAGTACTAGTTCATAGAGATTGATAAAATGCATAAATGTGTTTAAAATCCGTCAAGAGTCAAAGGGTTAATATTGTAAGAGGAATGTGTAAATGTTATATTGACTACTTTAGTTTGTGGTGCCTAATTTAAGGGTAAAAGTGTTCATCTGTGATCTACTAAATGCTCTTAATCTATGAGCCTGAGATCGATTGCTCTGGTCTCCACCCAACTTCCTGGGGGAATCGCGGTCTTTTTCTCATTACACTAAATTTGTCAGTGAGGAAACATAACTGCGTCACGTTCGTGATTATTTCTCCCCCTTTTTTCAGGTACGTTATTGATATGAAACGAGTTAATTTGAATGTAATAACTTGCTAACCTGTGAAGAGAGTTTAAGGTATGTGTTAGTAACATCTTGAGGAAGTTAGAGTTAAGTTGAAGAGAGTTATTAGGTGCGTGTGTGACTGTAATCTGCTTGGTTGCAGCGATAGCTTCGTACTGAGAGTAGCTGCCATTTTATGCTAATTGTGAATGAATATGTGCGTTGTTAATATAATATTTGGGGTTATTTGTATAATGTGTTTCGAATACTTTGTTGACATGGTTGATAAATGTAGTTATGGGTTACTGAGCTAAAGCTACTTTGTGTTTGACAGTTATATTGAAACATTTGTATATGTTTTAGTGAATTACAGTTTATGCTGTTGTGACTTGAATAAGCTTTGTACCCTACAAATCTCTGGTTCCTGTAGATCTGTTGTTCTGTAAAATGTGGTATTTTTGTAAAATCATTACACTAAATTTGTCAGTGAGGAAACATAACTGCGTCACGTTCGTGATTATTTCTCCCCTTTTTCAGGGGTGTAACATAGGCAGATTATGCAATAGTATTGTAAACACTTTACCTTAATTGGCTTAAGGTCCAAATCGGTTTTCTGAACAATCTTTCGATTTCGTTTTGTAAGTGAGTTAATACTTTTTTTTAACCAAAATAAAACTCTGTTCTTATCAGTTTAATACCCTGATACGTCCCCTATCTGGAGACCATATATTATATAGATTTTTGGAACAGGGAGATGGAAGAGGGGCTTTTTCCGTCCACTCCACGCATCGACCTGGTATTGCAGTACCTTCAGGAACAGTGCACACCACCTAACGTTGTCAAAATAAATATGGTTTCATCATGAGTCGGATCTCATGTGCTTCCTTTGTTTACAGTGTCCCTTTTGAGATTATTCTTATTGTGTCAGCTAATGCTAAAATAAAAGTGCTGTATGATAGCTAGATGGTGAACTGTTGACAGACTGTTGATATAAATGTATTTGTCCGTTTGTCCGTTATTTTCACAAATCCAGTACCTCCAGGTGTCTTGTTTTGTACGCTTTGTACAAAATTATAAAATGCAGGACGACAGGATATTTATAAACGTAGCTCTTTATTAACTAGCTATAACGTGCATGTCCATGTGTCTCTGGCCATGATCATCTTAGAATTACCTCACCACCTGGGTGGTCTTAACCAATCATTGCACAGTATGATGCATCCAATTACAATTCAGTATGGTGACACATATGAATATTACATCCCCCTTCTTTTAAAAAAAAAGAAAAAATATGTGGAACAATAAAGCGTTTCTTTTGAATATATGCTCTGTAGTTTGAACTCGAGGTAAGTAACCATTTAAACTGCACCAACTGCATCAACATAACAGACAAACAATGATTCAGCATATTGTTATTTTTAGAACAAATATTTCTCAGCAACTCAGCTTTTCACTGTAGCAATGACATCTCAACATATCAAACAAATACAATACCAAAGCATTTCAAGTTAACTTTCAATAACAAGTTTACAGTCTGGAAACTCTTTTAGGGCAGCGATCCGCCTACACCCTTTGACATTTCACAGGTCTAGGACAGCTCTAGGCTTGACCTCTCTTCCTGACCTTGTGTGATATGAAGCTGAGCATGCTTCTGTGTCAGTCAACAGTTCTTGTGGTGTTGCAGGTAAGTATGGTGTATGTTGTGTTGTGTCTGTGTTTAGTCCATCCCGTTCTCTTTCAGGGGAACAGTTCATCTCGTCAGTGTGTTGTTCTTTTGTGTTCAGTAGGTGACGACGATTGCGGCGGTACACCGCTCCTTCTGCGGTGCGAACGTGATATGAACGTTCAGTGTCAGCTGGTTGGATGACGACTGCTGGCTTCCAGTAGCCATGCTCCTGGATTCTAACTGACTCTCCGTCGTTCAGTGGTGGCAGTGGTCTGGCTGACCTGTCGTAGTATCGCTTTTGCTGTTGCTGTCTCTGTGCACGTTTTTGCATGCACTTCCTTGTAGCTGACGACCTCAGGTTGCAGCTGCTGGTTGGTGCTGGGGAGGATTGAGCGAAGTCTGCGGCTCATCAACAGCTGGGCTGGTGATTTGAAGTTGTCAACTGGAGTGTTGCGGTATTCAAGGAGACTGAGGTAGGGGTCTCTCTTGTCTGCTTTTGCTTTGTCCATGAGTGATTTAGCGATCTGCACAGATTTTTCAGCAAGGCCATTACTTTGAGGGTAATGTGGGCTTGTGGTGACGTGTGTGAACTCCCATGCTTTTGTGAAGGATTCAAACTCATTTGATTTGTAACAGGGCCCATTGTCAGATATTAAAGTCTCTACAATGCCATGCCTGGCAAAGGCTGCTTTCAGCTTGTGTATCACAGCTGCAGATGTGGTGCTGTGAAGCTTGTCGAGTTCGAAGTATCTGCTGTAGTAGTCCACTGTTATAATGTAGTCCTCGTTGTTCCACGTGAACAGATCGGTTGCCCACGACTTGCCAGGGCCGGTCTGGGATACGGTGAGGTAACATTGGCTCTTTGGTGTTTGAGGGGCGTCGTTCAAGACAGGTGGGGCATTTACCAACCATGTCCTCTATTTGTTTGCACATTCCGGGCCAAAACAAAATGTCCCGTGCTCTCTGTTTGCACTTTTCCATGCCCATGTGTCCAGCATGGATCTTTGTCAAAATCTCTTCTCTGAGACTGGTAGGAATGATGATTTTCTCTCCTTTGAAAATGATTCCGTTGATCTGTGATAGTTCGTCACGATGGTTCCAGAACTCTGAGACGCTCTGAGGGCATTTTCTCCTCTCCTCAGGCCATCCTGACTGTATGACTTTCCTCAGCTGTGTGAGTTGTGTGTCTTTTTCTGTTTCTGCTCGGATCTCCTTCAGTTTTGTGTCACTAACTGGTAAGTTGCTGTACACAGTGTGCACCTGCATGTCCATGCCTTCACTGAGGCTGCTGTCCTTGTAGGTAAGAAACTTCCTGGAGAGTGTGTCTGCGACAGGGATGTCTTTGCCTGGACGGTGAGTGATTGTGAAGTCGTATTTTTGTAGTTGAAGGATCATTCTCTGTAGCCTTGGCGGGGCTGCGGCTAACGGTTTCCTCATGATTGACTCGAGGGGCTTGTGGTCTGATTCCACAATGACTTGTCGTCCATAGACATACTGATGGAAACGCTTACATCCGAACAGAATGGCGTACAGCTCCTTTTCGATTTGAGCGTAGTTGATTTCACAGTCTGTGAGAGATTTGGAAGCGTAGCCGATGGGTTTTCCTTCTTGCAGTAGCACTGCCCCTAGTCCATACTTTGACGCGTCCACCTGGAGTCTGAGCTCTTTGTTGGGGTCGTAGTAGGCAAGGATTGGTCCTGGTTCTCTCGTGATCAAGTCTTTCACTTTCTGGAAAGCGATGTCGTGTTGGTTGTCCCAGAGGAACTCACTGGACTGCTTTAGCAGCTGACCGCGAGGGGTGCATTAGCATTGGAGAGGCTGGGTGCGAACTTGGCTAAGTAGTTGACCATGCCAAGCACTGTTTCCAGCTCTGTGCGGTTCTTTGGTGGGTCCATTTCCTTTATGGCTGAGATCTTCTGCGGATCTGGCTTGATTCCATTCGCTGTGAGAAGATGCCCGAAGTAGCTGACCTCTGTAGCGCCGACTGTGCTCTTCTCGGGGTTGAGCCGGACTCCTCTCTCGCGGGACCTTTGCAGCATCGCGCTGAGGTTTCTGTCGTGTTCCTCTTTGGTTCGACCATAGACAAGGATGTCGTCCACAATTGCCACGACTCCGTCGAGGCCTTCGTACACCTCGTCGATCTTTCGCTGAAACTCGTCTTGGGCTGAGATAATCCCAAAAGGCAGGCGACGGAACCTGTAGCGTCCCAAACGGTGTGTTGAACGTTGTGAGCTTAGATGACTCTTCTGTGAGCTTGATAGCCCAGTAGCCTGATCTGGCGTCCATGACACTGAAGTAGCGTGCGCCCGCTAGCTTGTGTGTGATGCCATCTAGCGTCGGTAAGGGGTAATGGGGGCGTTTGATAGCCTTGTTCAAGTCTCTTGGGTCGAGACATACTCTGAGCTTGCCTGTCCGTGGTTTCTCCACCACCACTAACGCGTTGACCCAATCCGTCGGTTCTGTAACCTTGGTGACGATGTCAGATTGCTCCATGCTCTCCAACTCTTTCTTCAGACGGGCGCGGAGAGCAAGTGGAATCTTTCTCGGTGGGTAGATCACAGGGGTTGCGTCTGGGTTAAGGTGAATGGTACATTCTCCTGGGAATAGTCCTATTCCTGTAAAAACATCAGCAAACTCCTCCATGACATTCTCTATCTCTACTGGTGCTGTCACTGATAAAACTAGCTTGATAAGGTCCATGTCTAAACATGCTTTAAGACCTAGCACTGCAGGTGCTCGAGTGTCAACAACGTAAAAAGTCCAACATCATGTCCCTTTCCTTGTATTTGCATTTGAGAGTGCATGTGCCTTTTTACTGGGAGCTGTTCACCACCATAACCAGTCAGTCTGCGCGTGGTGGGCTGTAGCTCACACTCAGATGTCAAGCTTCTGTACTTACTCAGAGGAATAATGTTTACTTGTGCACCAGTGTCTAGTTTGAATTTTAGCTCTGTGCCTTGTCTTCCTATCTCAATGTCAGCAAAGGCTTGCTCTGTCTCTGATATCTGACTTTTCTGTGTCACTGAATCAATAAACAGTTCATCAGCATTTGACTCTTTGATTGACATTTCATCTTCACTCACTGTATGTACTGTTTTTCCACGGTAAACTCTGCACACTTTTGCAAAGTGATTCCATTTTCCACATTTAGTACACTGTTTGCCTTTAGCTGGGCAATTCCCCTGTTCGCCATGCACTTTGTATCCACAATATCCACATGTTTTGGGGCGTTTGGAGTCTGTGTCGCTCTGTTTTGGAGTTCTGTCTGTCTCCGTTCTGAAACATGCTCTCTGGGCACTGGAGGTGTGCTTTGATGTCTGCCTGACTGCGTGCACTGCTTGTTCACGTGATGCGCTCATGCTGCCGCCTGAAATGGTTTTCATCTGAACCTGTGCTAGCTCGTGAGATCTGGCTATGTCGATAGCTTTGTCCAGCGTTAACTCTGATCCAACATTCAAAAGTTTCTCTCTCACTCGCGGTGATTGTATTCCAAATACAATACGGTCCCTGACCATCTCATCCTTGTTTGCATAATCACAGTCTTTCACAAGCAGACGCAGCTCAGTGACAAACTGTTCAAACGATTCACTAGCGCCTTGTACTTTCTCATGGAATTTGTACCTAGCGAAAATTGTATTGGTCTTTGGCAAAACATATGCTTCAAAACGATCGTAGTATGTTTTCAGTACCTTTGATTCAGCCTCGGTAAGTGTCCATGTGTTGTAAATGTCTCTCCCTTTTTCACCGATCCAGAGGAGCAGGTAGCTGCACTTTTCCTCTTCTCCTCTTTCCTTCAGAGGACCCGTGAACATCAGCTCCACATGCTGTTTGAACTTACGCCATGCATCGGGTAGATTTGTAGACCCCCAATCCATTCGAGGTGAAGGAACTCCAGCAAAATCCATCTTTTAGTCCTTTTACTCTGACACCATGTCTTGTTTTGTACGCTTTGTACAAAATTATAAAATGCAGGACGACAGGATATTTATAAACGTAGCTCTTTATTAACTAGCTATAACGTGCATGTCCATGTGTCTCTGGCCATGATCATCTTAGAATTACCTCACCACCTGGGTGGTCTTAACCAATCATTGCACAGTATGATGCATCCAATTACAATTCAGTATGGTGACACATATGAATATTACACCAGGAACGGTGTACTCCCTACCCCGTAAAAAAAAACAGTGTTGAACGTAAAAACAATCAGATATTGTCCCTTGTTTGAAAATAATTGATATACTCACAATCGGATGATTGGCTCTTTGCAATGACATTGCACAAAAATATAGGCCTAGAGAAACTTTTATTGTAACAATGAAACACAAGATTGGGCAGTAGCCTAAAGATAACAAAATACAGCCAGCTAAAATATTCAGTATTAAAATTATGAAAAATAATCTGGGGGTCGCAAACCACCCAGAATTTCCGGGCCCCTGCTGATGTCTCTTCCAACGAGCTGCTCGGGTTGGAGTACCTGTTCAGCCAGAGCACGGGGGAATCTGGGCCCTTCTCTCTTCAGGACATTGTCAACGATGGACCTGGTCCAGAAGAGGAGGTGCTCCGACCTGGGCAGCCTGATCCAGATGACGCAGACGAGGCGTACCAGAGCGATGTGGAGGCACACGACCGTGCGCTGTATGCTGTACAGTATGTCAACAGTTCGACATATACAGCACTTTCTTTTTTGTTGTTGCAGGAACTGACTCTGATAAGAATAAGCTCAAACGGGACACTGCTAGCAAAGGAAGATCCAACTCTTTGATCCGATGAAACTGTATTTCTTTGAACAATATTAGGGGGGTGCACCGTTCCTAGAGGTACTGCAATACCAGGTCGATGCGTGGAGTGGACGGAGCAAACCCCTATTCCATCTCCCTGTTCCAAAAATCAATGTAATAAATGGTTCCCGGACAGGGAGTGGAATCGCAACGGCACCTTGCGGTTGAAGGCTCTGTTCCGAGACGGACGTCGCATACTTTGAAATCTTCCAAACTTTGCGTTGTCTTCAGTCCAGCCAGAGTCCGTCGAAGAACAGAAAGTTACCAAACCACAGAAGAAGATGAAAATATGTCGGTTTCAGCGATGGCTTTATGGGATCGCTAGCAACTTGTAAACAATTACCCATTCCTATAAGTGAGTACTATTTTATTGGTAATGTTAATTATTACACATTGGCTGTTAAGACAATTATATTATTTGAATTTGACTGTTGCCTCCCGTTTAAGTTTATTATTATAATTATTAGGTGGAGGTCACTAGCTACAGTTGTCTTCAACCTAGCCTAGCTAACGTTAGCTAGCTAGCTAGCTGCTCTGCAGTGTAAATTAGCTTGACTTGCTATAAAGTTAGAGAAACAAGTTAAGAAAAAAGTAACTATACAAAACATGTTTTATTATGACCTGAAACAATATATTTATCCTGTCTTGAATTAAAAGGTCATATTGTGAAATCTCCCAAAATAAACGCAATCTCTGAGGAGACAGGCTCTTCTCTGTCTTGCGTTACACACACTACAGTTTTCTATTCAGTAGCTGAGCACGACTCCGTGAAGATGACATACGGATTAATGCAACACGACAATATGTGTACGCTGCATAGGAGCTCTATTCAATCTGTATCGCTGGAGCGTTACAGAGTTAGGGCCCTCTACAATCCGTAGATGGAAAAGTTTTCCCAAAAACCTTCTCACTTAAATATTAGCTACAAAGTACCCTGTGCTTACCTGGCAGAATGATATCATGATTATTTACATCAATCCAGTGGGTATTTGTTTAGCAAACTCTACCATCACATCACATCTGTCAGATTTTTACTGAGGAGGAGAAGGAGGCCTTACTGACCGAGATGCATGCTTGCCATTTCGGCGTGAAGCGCATTACATTTACGTCATTTAGCAGACGCTCTTATCCAGAGCGACTTACAGTTAGTGAGTGCATACATTTTTCATACTGGCCCCCATGGGAAACGAACCCACAACCCTGGCGTTGCAAGCGCCATGCTCTACCAACTGAGCTACAGGGGAACTACATTGCCAAAATGATTGGCATGATTGCCAAAATCAACCTATGCTTCTCCTGACAGGGAATTGTCAAGGAGGTGGACAGCTGGGCAAGTAAAATAGCCTTTGGTTTATCATTCACATTCTATTATATCTGAAATTATTATGATTTCAATTAATGTCATATCAGAGAGCACACAATGTTTTAATTTGTCACTTTTTGCTTAAAGGTCAGTACCCTGTCTAGCCTGCCAGAAGTTTGAGAGGCGAAGACTGGCGCTGGAGTTGAAGCCCATCAAAGTTGTTTCACCATGGCACATGATCGGTAAGTGTCCCAATTCAAATTTTGCCCTGATAAGTTCTTTTTTAATGGTTGCTTTATTTGACCACAGCATAGTTCAATATTATAGAATGTGTGTGTATGTCAGTATCCTTACAAATATGAAAATCTGCATACTGTATGACACAGATACGGGTAAGAATAAAGTAATCTTCTCTTTAACACTGTAAATGTTAGGGGTGGACCTCATCGGACCACTTTAAATGTTAGGGGTGGACCTCATCGGACCCTTCACAAAATCCAGGAATGGGATTCACTTTACCAATTGGGTGGAGGCAATACCCATTAAGGTCAGTAAATGAGGAGTACGTGCTTAACTCTAAATTCCCTTCTGTAACCCATTAAAAGAGTGCTTGGAACCAAAAATAAAAAACATGTGATACCCATCAAGGACGAGACTGGCGAGGCCACCTCCAAGGCGATGATGGACAGCTTCAACCCACAGCTCACCTATGATTGACTTAGTGTTGTTTGTCTATTGCTATTTTTGTATAACGTACTTTCAGATCACTGAAACCCCACCTGATGTGGTGGAAGTTGTCGAACCAGATCAGAACGCCTTCGAGAACCACCATCAGGCACGGACTGAGAAGGATGTGGAGGTTTTTGACCAGGTAAAAATGATTGTCCGCTGTTAATTTATTTTCTGGCCCTCCAAGAAATATGTAAGAAATGTATTTGTAATATGAAATATAATTGCATTTATTCCTGTTATCAATCAAGGTGAGACTGAACATCGACAAGGCGCAGGAGAAACAGAAGGAGAGCTACCGGAGCAGAATCAAGAAGGGGACCAAGTGCTACGACATCCGGGCTAATTACTTGGTTTGGAAGAAGGACGAAAGGAAGGCGAGACCTGGGAAACCTTGCTGCTCTTTCGCTGCTAGCTGGGGTCACCATCTGTTAAGGTGAATATAAAACATCTCAGATAATAACTATTTGCATTTGCACACAAAATAACCTGAAGCTAGTTTTAGTTTCCCTAACACTGATATTTTCCTAGGGTTACCTCGGGGGAAGCCAACAATCTTCTCCAGTTGGAGCAGTTGGACGGTCGACCACTGAAAGCCCTACACCTCGGTGAAGCCCAATAAACAAAGTATGTTAAGCTTTGGTTGACATTTGAGAAAGCAAGAAATTGTAATTATGCTGAGCTTATAAAAATGTACCTCTTCAATTTACCTCTCCAAATGACTTTAGGACCATCGACTGTCCAGGAGGTATCCCATCCACCAGAATCAGTGAGTTCGGATCAGTCTGATTCTCTGTGCTCTAAGTCGGAGGGGGACCAGCTTGAGGTAGGCTATACCTTCCAAAAGTGTTGAAAAGTACATATCTCACATTTATAACACTGTACTAATCCATCAAATCTTCTCACAGTATAGTGTAACCTGTGTGTTTGCTTGTTTACGTCTCGGTCTCCTACCCTGTTCCCTTTAACTCTGCTCCTGTTCTCCAGGACCAAGGGGTTCTGCCCAACACCCAGACGTGGATCCACCTGATGTCCTCCATTACCAACCACCCTCCAACTTTTCATTACATCATCTACAGCTACTGTTATTGTAATGTTGTTATTATCTGCTAAGAAAGTTGTCTTGCCCTATCATACTGGGCACATAATATGTGAGATACACAGATTAACTAAAAACACTAGCACTGCAAACACTCGGAACAAAGAGAGCAGCAGTGCCTGGACTTCTGCAGTCTCCCTCTTCAAGTCCCCCCTTCCGAGACTGGCTGCCTGTTGAGAACAAATGACAGGCAGAACCTCCCACCCACACAGCAACCACCTACTCAAAATTCCACACCAGAATTCAGTATTTTAGTCTATGATTGCCATGTGAGTGTACATAAAAATCTGTGAAAATAAATTGACACAACTGTACCAAAAAATATCAACATTTATGTATTAAAATCTTAAATATTGCTAGGTTGGTTTTCACAGCTGTTTCACAAGGTGTTGATTATTTTAAGTTGTAAGGTATCCTTTGATGGTATTTATTTGTTCAACATTATTCATTGTTGTATTCTAGGACCTACAATAGAGACATATATATTCAACCACTAGGGTGTACTAATGAGCTATGCGAGATAGAAAAAAGAGAATAATAATAGAGGACTACTGAAATTATATTATTTCAGTGCAGATAAGGGACGGGCAGGTTAAAATAAAAACATGACAGCCAGACAAGCCAGTGTATGAATCAAACGAATTTGCAAATGAATGGAGTAAAGCAGATTACACGTTTTATTTGCCATTTCCGAAACGTAGCAATGTTTAAGACATGGATTTCATTTTGTAATGTTAACTAAAGTAGTTTGAAGTAATGTTTTCATTTTATTAGCTAAACAAAACTTGTTTAAACAGCGAAATTGTCGCGGAAATCAGCCTTGTTTGCAGAGTAATGATGAAAATAACATAATTTAGGCTGTAATGATCTCCAAAATTCTAATCATTAGGTCATCACACCGTTGATATAGCAACGGACGCTAATAGTTTATCGAATCCCATTGTGACGCAGAGGGGGACACATTTTGGCCAGGGGGACATTAATTCTGACTATTGAGGAAGTGTATACTGGCTATGGCGTCTCAAAATGGGTAAACAGTACTATTGCCGCTTTTGTTCTCGTTATTCAAGCAAAGGTATTTTAAGGGGAGTATGCGAGCACACTCGTTTGGTTCACTAGGCACCGGCCTTTAGGGCCTCCAAAACGCTAGGACCGGCCCTGAAATCACAAATAGGCCCAGGCCCATATATTATCAGCACATTATTGGCATTAAAACCAGTGCTACAATAACAAATCACAGACATTCGGGCAATTCAGAAGAGAAAATGAATCAAATCAATTCAAATGTAATTAGTCACATACACGTTTAGCTGATGAAATTGCGGGTGTAGCGAAATGCTTGTGCGTCTACCTCCGACAGTGCAGTAATATCTAACAAGTAATATCTAACAATTTCACAACATATACCCAATACACACAAATCTAAGTAAGGAATGGAATTAAGAATATATACATATATGGACGAGCAATGACAGAGCGGCATGGACTAAAATACAGTAGAATATTATAGAATAGAATACAGTATATACATATGAGATGAGTAATGCAAGATATGTAAACATTAATGTGACTAGTGTTCCATTTCTTAAAGTGGCCAGTGATTTCTATAGGCAGCAGCAGCCTCTAATGCGCTAGTGATGGCTATTTAACAGTCTGATGGCCTTGAGATAGAAGCTGTTTTTCAGTCTCTCGGTCCTAGCTTTGATGCACCTGTACTGACCTCGCCTTCTGGATGATAGCGGGGTGAACAGGCCGTGGCTCAGGTGGTTGATGTCCTTGATGATCTTTTTGGCTTTCCTGTGACATCGGGTGCTGTAGGTGTCCTGGAGGGCGGGTAGTTTGCCCCCGATAATGCGTTCGGCAGACCGCACCACCCACTGGAGAGCCCTGCGGTTGCGGGCGGTGCAGTTGCCGTACCAGGCAGTGATACTGCCCTACAGGATGCTCTCAATGGTGCATCTGTAAAAGTTTGTGTGGGTTTTGGGTGCCAAGCCAAATTTATTCAGCCTCCTGAGGTTGAAGAGGCTCTGTTGTGCCTTCTTCACCACACTGTCTGTGTGGGTGGACCATTTCAGTTTGTCAGTGATGTGTACGCCAAGGAACTTGAAGCTTTCCACCTTCTCCACTGCGGTCCCGTCGATGTGGATAGGGGGGGTGCACCCTCTGCTGTTTCCTGAAGTCCACGATCATCTCCTTTGTTTAGTTGACATTGAGTGAGAGGTTATTTTCCTGGCACCACACTCCAAGAGCCCTCACCTCCTCCTGTAGGCTGTCTCGTCATTGTTGGTAATCAAGCCTACTACTGTTGTGTCGTCTGCAAACTTGATGATTGAGTTGGAGGCGTGCTTGGCCACGCAGTCATGGGTGAACAGGGAGTACAGGAGGGGGGCTGAGCACGCACACTTGTGGGGCCCCAGTGTTGAGGATCAGCAAAGTGGAGGTGTTGTTTCCTACCTTCACCACCTGGGGGCGGCCCGTCAGGAAGTCCAGGACCCAGTTGCACAGGGCGGGGTTCAGACCCAGGGCCTCAAGCTTAATGATGAGCTTGGAGGGTACTATGGTGTTGAATGCTGAGCTATAGTCAATGAACAGCATTCTTACATAGGTATTCCTCTTGTCCAGATGGGATAGGGCAGTGTGCAGTGTGATGGCGATTGCATCGTCTGTGGATCTATTGGGGTGGTAAACAAATTGAAGTGGGTCGAGGGTGACAGGTAAGGTAGAGGTGATATGATCCTTGACTAGTCTCTCAAAGCACTTCATGGTGCTTTGATATCGATAATTCTGAAACCATTCATCAGATGAAGAAGTAAAGCTAAAGTAGAGGCAAATGCAGACAAACCTCACTTAACTCAACTAACTTATGTCACAAAATTTCACTCACTGTTTTTGGACACCAAGATCAGGGGAGAGCGCGAACGCAGTCCCCCACTACCAGAAATTATGCAATCGAGATTTCCACATTTGGGAAGCTCGCACGGGTCGAGTCTACAGTAGCGCAACGACTGTAGACAGTTACGCGTTCTGTTTGGTCTAGAGTCTACAGTCACTGTAGACTCTAGACCAATCAGAACGCCTTGCGTCACTTGAAAAAAAATCTCATTAGCAGCCTCGCAAAAATCGCATTAGCCCCGTATTTGGACCCGACTTTCGCTCATTACTTTATTCGTATATCATTCATTGTCTTGGGATTTGGTGGAAGTTATCTGAGACCCTTGGAGACCTTAACCAACGTTTTTGTTTTGTGCGAATTGGTCCAGTTTTTCTCTTGATCGAGCCATTTCGGAGACCCACTGTTATGATCTTGCTGAGTTTACTGTCACTGTCAGTTTTGTATGTCAATGAAGATGGCGAGCCCAGTAATCCGCGTAATCAACCCAGATGCCCCTCCATATCGTCAGCAGGCCGTATTGGTGGCGACAAAAGAGGCCCGTTACTATCGGGAGAAAAGGATGCTCTTTCCCAAACCTCCACAGGAGCTGCGGAACCAGGCTACAGCCTTGGCTCATGCAGAGAAGCTCCTTCGAGCGGAGGGTATCCACACTCCTTCGCGTCAGCTGTGCCTGGGAAAGCTGGTGAAGCTCCTTCGAGCGGAGGGTATCCACACTCCTTCGCGTCAGCTGTGCCTGGGAAAGCTGGTGAAGCTCCTTCGAGCGGAGGGTATCCACACTCCTTCGCGTCAGCTGTGCCTGGGAAAGCTGGTGATACCATTTGGCCAGTATGAAAACGCATCTTTTCACTGGCTTGTGGAAAACGATGTGGGCTACTTGAAGTAGTAAGTATATTATATTTAATACCATTGGAGGCAATGCATTTATTATACAATTTTAATGGCATGCTTATAATAAATGGCAGTATACTTGACAAGCACAGATCAGAGGAGACCACTCAACATAGGGAGGGAGAGAGAGTGAACCAGGGGAGTGAAAGACTACCTCAATGAATATGCAGAGAGTTTCCCACAAGTCTGCATTCTCCTGGAGGCCAACATCGACAGGTGTATTTACGGTCAGAGAGGGTTTGAGGAAAGCACCTTTCAGGAGATGTGGACTCTCTACAGCAAGTACCCCACCCAAAAGGACAGGCCAGAGCTATTCAGTGAGGAGGAGAAGGAGATAATAAAGAAAGCATACAGTTCTGTGAGGAGGTGGCTGCACACACCAGTGACCCACATCACAAGTGTGCAGATGAAGCGGTTCAGGAAATATATTGTTGACAAGGAGCAAGTAAGTTGTATGTAATGGGAAGAGCAGAATAGCATGGTAAATTATTTTCATATTAGAGATATTTTAATCACTAAATGTTTTTGTTTGCTTTTGATAATTAAAAGCTGGTACATCATAAAATCTATATAGTTACAATAAATTTTGTTGTCCAGCAACCGCAGGCAAGCACCTCCAAGTGTGATCCTTCATCATGGCCAGGGGACGACAGTGAACTGTTAGCTGCAAGCCAGGCTGTTGAAGGTAGGGGAGTTACAGAGTAAACAGACATGAAACCGTAAAAAATTTAAAAATTATACAAAACAACTTTGTTTGGAAAATTCCCACAGACACAATCAAACAGTTCGAGCCCCCTGTCCGGCCCAAGCAGCCCGAGCCCGCTGTCCGGCCCAAGAAGCCCGAGCCCGCTGTCCGGCCCAAGCAGCCCGAGCCGCCTGTCCGGCCCAAGAAGCTTGAACCCGCTGTCCGGCCCAAGAAGCCCGAGCCCGCTGTCCGGCCCAAACAGCCCGAGCCCCCTGTCCGGCCCAAACAGCCCGAGCCCCCTGGCCAACTCACAGAGTCCCCGTCCACAGCACAGGATCATGAGGGTCAGCCTTTTCCCACGGAATCACCTCTGAGTGACTCCCCTGTAAGTAAAATTCACATTATATGCAAACAATGTCAAGGAGAACAATTTGTTTAACATGTTGGTTTTTTTTTTTTTAATTGGTTGTATGTTTTGACATTCATTTGTACTAACCAAAGTAATGTAAAATAATAAGTAATAACTAAGTGTGTTTTGTATGTGTTGTGTGTTGCAGGTGGAGCTAGAGGGTTGGGTGCGTCTGTGGGAAAACCCCAATGGCATCCCATCTGCAGACATTTCCTGGCTCAAAGACCACAATGAAAGAGGGCTGTTCACACCCGTTCAAATCTATAAGGACAAAAGTGGTCTGTTCAGGAGGCGACGGGTGATGAAATCGGACCGCATGTGGTTTTACCCAGAAGAACCTCCCGGCTACGTCAGGGTGCCCCGCCAACTCCACAACAGTTTTTTCGGAGTCGTGTTTTTGTGTGGCGTCCTGTTGGAGTGTGGAGGTACTCCTGAAGTGTCCTCGAGGGGATCAGTGTCTGGGTAGAGGACGGAACGTGCACCTCTACAAGTCTGGCTATCACCACCGGGTATAACTCACTTCACCTTTGTTAGAGTTTTTACATTAGTTTATTACTATGTATGTAAACATGCAAGACAAAAAAAGAGCACAGAAAGCCATATCCTGCTATTGGCCTTTTTTTAAATAAGATTTTCTCCCCATATGTACTTTAGGTACGTCACATCTGTGACGTGTCCACCTGGTACACCATGCTCACTGAGGTCCTGTGCTGTGGACCATGTACAAAAGCGGCCAGAAGCGGAGAAGGTGGCACAATGGGTCGGTGGCTTGCGTGGGATGCCGCTATTTTGTCCCAGCTTAGCGAGGCTCACCAAGCTATGTTCCCTGCCATCCTCACCAGCAAGTGAGTATACTGAACATAATGTGTGCGTTTGACAGACCTGGAAGTGTCACTCAAATCCACCTGAACATATTGATTGTGACTCTACTTATAGGCGTGGCGTGGATAGGACTGTTGTGCGCCTTCTGAGGGACCGGACGGAAGGGAACACCATGGTCAAGGTGTGGCGGCAGATACAGGAGAACCACGTTGAAGAGTACCTTCAGCGTAAGGACCTGTACACCACACTCCTCATGACTGTCGTGAAACCTGGAGGGATCGTTTCTGCACTAAGGCACACTTTCCAGGCTCCACCTCCTCCAAGAGAGCTCCCCTCCGCGCGGCTCCTGCGCCACGCCTTCCTGCTGGCGGAGGCCAACAACGTGCAGGATTACCGGAGCCAGATCCTCTCCACTTTTGGCACTGTGCTGAAAATGGATTCCACCAAGAAAGTATGTAAATCATGCAAAACATCTTGCAGTATTGTTTGGTTTTTTATTAAGTTTTAAATTGAACCCATTTTCACATTGTTGTAAAGTGATTAAGAAAAATCACATATCAATAAAATCTAACAGGTTATCTCATTATGCACACTTGACATGTTTTAGGTGGTGAAGAAGCTGTCTGGGGAGGGTGGAGGCTCAGCTGAGTGGTTCACCAGCATCGGAAACGAGCACTCCCAGATAGTTTCATTTGTGCTGACCTGTGAGGAGTCCACAGAGAAGCTGAAACCGATGTGCCTTGGGGTCATGGAGAGGTTCCGGCTGGCCAATCAACCAGTCCCAAAAATTATATACGTGGACCGTGGGTGTTGCCGTGCGCAGGGCCCAACAGCGCTGGGGATTTTTGTTCCAGGTCTGTTGATGGTAGAGGGGGCGTTGGGTTTTCTCACTGGTGGTGGCAGTAGCAAATGTGGCATCGGTGGCTGAGGCCGGGAGAGTGGTGCCATCATATCTGTCCTTCCCTTTAACACCTTGGTCCCTGCTGTGCTGGGTGTGGGCACATATTCCATCAGGGGGTAGTCTGGTGGAGGGAGGACTGCAGGCTGATGTGGTGCTGGTGGAAGGTCTGCAGATGAGATGGAGGTGGTCTTAGTGATGGTGGAGGGCTGTTTTGTGGCGTGCAAGTTGAGGAGCCTCTCTTGGCGACGGATAAAGTCCTGCACAGTCTTGCTGTTAATCTTGGGTAGAGGAATGCCTGCTTTGCACAGGACTGGATCCTCCACTAAAATCCGGTGCTGGACTCGCTCAGACGCCTTCAAGAGGGTTCTCTTCTCAGGACTGTTGCGAGAGCCTTGAGGTGAGCGCAACCACAACAGTTTCACCAGCGTGTACATCAGCCTGTTGTGCTGAGCACTGATGTCCTGTTGCGCTGGTGCGTAGCGCTTGGCCATCTTTACCCTCTGTATCAGAGCAGCGTCAACAAGATCGTCCCTTTTTGTGCGGCAGTAGAGGGTGTTGCCCCAGTGTGTTCTGTACAACTGGTTGAACTTTTGTGGCTGCTTGTCATGCTCCTCCACGGCATTCCAGGCTTTAAGGACCTGGTTTCTCTGCTCGGTGGTGAGTGACAGCTTTTCTTCTGCCAGGCCAATCTCCACCAGCACAGAGCAGAACATTTCCAACTTAGGAAAGCCAGGAAGAGGGTTTGGACTGCAGGCATCCTCCTGTAAAAGAAAAAGCCATATGAATGTGGTAAGTTCAAATATGTTGTCTTTTTCAGTAACTGGTGCATTGTATTTCATTCTAGCAGACACACGGCTACTCACAAAGGCCGGAGGGTGAACAGTGGCGGTTTCGTCGCTGGTGAGTGTGATGTGGGGCAGGACGGCATCCAGCGCACGGTCGTGTGCCTCCACATCGCTCTGGTACGCCTCGTCTGCGTCATCTGGATCAGGCTGCCCAGGTCGGAGCACCTCCTCTTCTGGACCAGGTCCATCGTTGACAATGTCCTGAAGAGAGAAGGGCCCAGATTCCCCCGTGCTCTGGCTGAACAGGTACTCCAACCCGAGCAGCTCGTTGGAAGAGACATCAGCAGGGGCCCGGAAATTCTCCTCCACAGTCTCTCCGAACAGCTGCTGACAGCGAGCGTTGAGGCGATCAATCAGCGGCGCCGAATAGGTCCTGTGGTGCCGTCCTTTGCCACCAAACACGGCATCCCCGCTCCTGTCAGAGTTCCACCGTGCAATGCCACTGATCAGGTAAACCTGATAGGGCCGTGCTGCACAGTGGGGACCTGAAAATCAAAATTGAAGGTATTATACAACAGTTAGTTCCACTTTTTCAACTAATTAGTTTGATTGGACAATGGGCATTCCATGAGTTCCTATATTGAGCGTTACTGCACGGGGACTTTTAACTACATGTATCACTCCGCTTTACAGGTGTTCTAATAAATGTTTTGTTTGTGTTGCTTGGCAAAAGTCAAGTCCGAAGTCCAGTTGCAGATCTTTTTGTGTTGGCGGAGGAAAATAAATGATTAAAAAAAGAAACAAATCATAATCTGTTGTGGCTTATTACTGTTAACTAATAAATGGCAATTGTAGAATGGTTGTATTAAAGCTATATCCAAATCACAGCTGTGATATATTCAGTACAATCGCACTCCCCTCTCCTGTCATTATTGCTTAATGACAGGGTCACATATTTAATTTGTTACAAGTATAGAGAATACACCTGTGTACCTGGAATCATGTTCGGCAGAGCTTTGTGGAATCCTTCCAGGCTGTTGCTTCCACGCAGACATTTGTAGTAGGGTAGGTCCACATTGTTAATGGTTGTGGTACGCGCCACCCTATACATGTTCATGTCTGGTGGATCCTGGATGCACTCCAGGTGTCGCTGCTGGCCTGCCCACATCTCATCAATGGCCTCTGTAAATACATACATACATGCATGCATACAGTGAGTTATGTTCACTTTGTATGCAACTCTATCCGTATCAATGTTGTAATAACTTTTTTGAATGAGGTCTTTTATACCAGGTGTTTTGAAAAGGCTCACTCCGCTCTCGTCCAGCCCTGCGGGGACCTTTCAGCTCCTCAATGGCCAGATGGATGAGCCGGAATGTTTCCTGAGCTCCCAGTGTGACCCTTCGCACGTGGTGTTTGAGGTGCTCCCTGGTAATGTAGAGGCGGACAATATCCTCATCTGACACAGTCATCAGCGTTGCCGGGTCCTTGGCTCTCATGGCCTTGATGAGCAGCTCCAGGTCTGAGCGGTTATAGGCCAGCACTCCCCCAGCTAGCGCAGACTTGAATGCAGCATACTTGAGTGGGACTCTGTGCGTATGGCTGCATCAAACCGGTGGATCCAGTGAAAGATGTCCAGACGCACAACCATCCCGTTGTCCACCCAAGGCTGGAACAAAATCCCCAGCGCTGTTGGGCCCTGCGCACGGCAACACCCACGGTCCACGTATATAATTTTTGGGACTGGTTGATTGGCCAGCCGGAACCTCTCCATGACCCCAAGGCACATCGGTTTCAGCTTCTCTGTGGACTCCTCACAGGTCAGCACAAATGAAACTATCTGGGAGTGCTCGTTTCCGATGCTGGTGAACCACTCAGCTGAGCCTCCACCCTCCCCAGACAGCTTCTTCACCACCTAAAACATGTCAAGTGTGCATAATGAGATAACCTGTTAGATTTTATTGATATGTGATTTTTCTTAATCACTTTACAACAATGTGAAAATGGGTTCAATTTAAAACTTAATAAAAAACCAAACAATACTGCAAGATGTTTTGCATGATTTACATACTTTCTTGGTGGAATCCATTTTCAGCACAGTGCCAAAAGTGGAGAGGATCTGGCTCCGGTAATCCTGCACGTTGTTGGCCTCCGCCAGCAGGAAGGCGTGGCGCAGGAGCCGCGCGGAGGGGGAGCTCTCTTGGAGGAGGTGGAGCCTGGAAAGTGTGCCTTAGTGCAGAAACGATCCCTCCAGGTTTCACGACAGTCATGAGGAGTGTGGTGTACAGGTCCTTACGCTGAAGGTACTCTTCAACGTGGTTCTCCTGTATCTGCCGCCACACCTTGACCATGGTGTTCCCTTCCGTCCGGTCCCTCAGAAGGCGCACAACAGTCCTATCCACGCCACGCCTATAAGTAGAGTCACAATCAATATGTTCAGGTGGATTTGAGTGACACTTCCAGGTCTGTCAAACGCACACATTATGTTCAGTATACTCACTTGCTGGTGAGGATGGCAGGGAACATAGCTTGGTGAGCCTCGCTAAGCTGGGACAAAATAGCGGCATCCCACGCAAGCCACCGACCCATTGTGCCACCTTCTCCGCTTCTGGCCGCTTTTGTACATGGTCCACAGCACAGGACCTCAGTGAGCATGGTGTACCAGGTGGACACGTCACAGATGTGACGTACCTAAAAGTACATATGGGGAGAAAATCTTATTTAAAAAAAGGCCAATAGCAGGATATGGCTTTCTGTGCTCTTTTTTTGTCTTGCATGTTTACATACATAGTAATAAACTAATGTAAAAACTCTAACAAAGGTGAAGTGAGTTATACCCGGTGGTGATAGCCAGACTTGTAGAGGTGCACGTTCCGTCCTCTACCCAGACACTGATCCCTCGAGGACACTTCAGGGAGTACCTCCACACTCCAACAGGACGCCACACAAAAACACGACTCCGAAAAAACTGTTGTGGAGTTGGCGGGGCACCCCTGACGTAGCCGGGAGGTTCTTCTGGGTAAAACCACATGCGGTCCGATTTCATCACCCGTCGCCTCCTGAACAGACCACTTTTGTCCTTATAGATTTGAACGGGTGTGAACAGCCCTCTTTCATTGTGGTCTTTGAGCCAGGAAATGTCTGCAGATGGGATGCCATTGGGGTTTTCCCACAGACGCACCCAACCCTCTAGCTCCACCTGCAACACACAACACATACAAAACACACTTAGTTATTACTTATTATTTTACATTACTTTGGTTAGTACAAATGAATGTCAAAACATACAACCAATTAAAAAAAAAAAAAAACAACATGTTAAACAAATTGTTCTCCTTGACATTGTTTGCATATAATGTGAATTTTACTTACAGGGGAGTCACTCAGAGGTGATTCCGTGGGAAAAGGCTGACCCTCATGATCCTGTGCTGTGGACGGGGACTCTGTGAGTTGGCCAGGGGCTCGGGCTGTTTGGGCCGGACAGGGGGCTCGGGCTGTTTGGGCCGGACAGCGGGCTCGGGCTTCTTGGGCCGGACAGCGGGTTCAAGCTTCTTGGGCCGGACAGGCGGCTCGGGCTGCTTGGGCCGGACAGCGGGCTCGGGCTTCTTGGGCCGGACAGCGGGCTCGGGCTGCTTGGGCCGGACAGCGGGCTCGGGCTTCTTGGGCCGGACAGCGGGCTCGGGCTGCTTGGGCCGGACAGGGGGCTCGGGCTTCTTGGGCCGGACAGGGGCTCGGGCTGCTTGGGCCGGACAGGGGGCTCGAACTGTTTGATTGTGTCTGTGGGAATTTTCCAAACAAAGTTGTTTTGTATAATTTTTAAATTTTTTACGGTTTCATGTCTGTTTACTCTGTAACTCCCCTACCTTCAACAGCCTGGCTTGCAGCTAACAGTTCACTGTCGTCCCCTGGCCATGATGAAGGATCACACTTGGAGGTGCTTGCCTGCGGTTGCTGGACAACAAAATTTATTGTAACTATATAGATTTTATGATGTACCAGCTTTTAATTATCAAAAGCAAACAAAAACATTTAGTGATTAAAATATCTCTAATATGAAAATAATTTACCATGCTATTCTGCTCTTCCCATTACATACAACTTACTTGCTCCTTGTCAACAATATATTTCCTGAACCGCTTCATCTGCACACTTGTGATGTGGGTCACTGGTGTGTGCAGCCACCTCCTCACAGAACTGTATGCTTTCTTTATTATCTCCTTCTCCTCCTCACTGAATAGCTCTGGCCTGTCCTTTTGGGTGGGGTACTTGCTGTAGAGAGTCCACATCTCCTGAAAGGTGCTTTCCTCAAACCCTCTCTGACCGTAAATACACCTGTCGATGTTGGCCTCCAGGAGAATGCAGACTTGTGGGAAACTCTCTGCATATTCATTGAGGTAGTCTTTCACTCCCTGGTTCACTCTCTCTCCCTCCCTATGTTGAGTGGTCTCCTCTGATCTGTGCTTGTCAAGTATACTGCCATTTATTATAAGCATGCCATTAAAATTGTATAATAAATGCATTGCCTCCAATGGTATTAAATATAATATACTTACTACTTCAAGTAGCCCACATCGTTTTCCACAAGCCAGTGAAAAGATGCGTTTTCATACTGGCCAAATGGTATCACCAGCTTTCCCAGGCACAGCTGACGCGAAGGAGTGTGGATACCCTCCGCTCGAAGGAGCTTCACCAGCTTTCCCAGGCACAGCTGACGCGAAGGAGTGTGGATACCCTCCGCTCGAAGGAGCTTCTCTGCATGAGCCAAGGCTGTAGCCTGGTTCCGCAGCTCCTGTGGAGGTTTGGGAAAGAGCATCCTTTTCTCCCGATAGTAACGGGCCTCTTTTGTCGCCACCAATACGGCCTGCTGACGATATGGAGGGGCATCTGGGTTGATTACGCGGATTACTGGGCTCGCCATCTTCATTGACATACAAAACTGACAGTGACAGTAAACTCAGCAAGATCGTAACAGTGGGTCTCCGAAATGGCTCGATCAAGAGAAAAACTAGACCAATTCGCACAAAACAAAAACGTTGGTTAAGGTCTCCAAGGGTCTCAGATAACTTCCACCAAATCCCAAGACAATGAATGATATACGAATAAAGTAATGAGCGAAAGTCGGGTCCAAATACGGGGCTAATGCGATTTTGCGAGGCTGCTAATGAGATTTTTTTCAAGTGACGCAAGCGACTGTAAACAGTTACGCGTTCTGATTGGTCTAGAGTCTACAGTGACTGTAGACTCTAGACCAAACAGAACGCGTAACTGTCTACAGTCGTTGCGCTACTGTAGACTCGACCCGTGCGAGCTTCCCAAATGTGGAAATCTCGATTGCATAATTTCTGGTAGTGGGGACTGCGTTCGCGCTCTCCCCTGATCTTGGTGTCCAAAAACAGTGAGTGAAATTTTGTGACATAAGTTAGTTGAGTTAAGTGAGGTTTGTCTGCATTTGCCTCTACTTTAGCTTTACTTCTTCATCTGATGAATGGTTTCAGAATTATCGATATCAAAGCACCATGAAGTGCTTTGAGAGACTAGTCAAGGATCATATCACCTCTACCTTACCTGTCACCCTCGACCCACTTCAATTTGTTTACCACCCCAATAGATCCACAGACGATGCAATCGCCATCACACTGCACACTGCCCTATCCCATCTGGACAAGAGGAATACCTATGTAAGAATGCTGTTCATTGACTATAGCTCAGCATTCAACACCATAGTACCCTCCAAGCTCATCATTAAGCTTGAGGCCCTGGGTCTGAACCCCGCCCTGTGCAACTGGGTCCTGGACTTCCTGACGGGCACGCCCCAGGTGGTGAAGGTAGGAAACAACACCTCCACTTTGCTGATCCTCAACACTGGGGCCCCACAAGTGTGCGTGCTCAGCCCCCTCCCTGTACTCCCCTGTTCACCCATGACTGCGTGGCCAAGCACGCCTCCAACTCAATCATCAAGTTTGCAGACGACACAACAGTAGTAGGCTTGATTACCAACAATGACGAGACAGCCTACAGGAGGAGGTGAGGGCTCTTGGAGTGTGGTGCCAGGAAAATAACCTCTCACTCAATGTCAACTAAACAAAGGAGATGATCGTGGACTTCAGGAAACAGCAGAGGGTGCACCCCCCTATCCACATCGACGGGACCGCAGTGGAGAAGGTGGAAAGCTTCAAGTTCCTTGGCGTACACATCACTGACAAACTGAAATGGTCCACCCACACAGACAGTGTGGTGAAGAAGGCACAACAGAGCCTCTTCAACCTCAGGAGGCTGAATAAATTTGGCTTGGCACCCAAAACCCACACAAACTTTTACAGATGCACCATTGAGAGCATCCTGTAGGGCAGTATCACTGCCTGGTACGGCAACTGCACCGCCCGCAACCGCAGGGCTCTCCAGTGGGTGGTGCGGTCTGCCGAACGCATTATCGGGGGCAAACTACCCGCCCTCCAGGACACCTACAGCACCCGATGTCACAGGAAAGCCAAAAGATCATCAAGGACATCAACCACCTGAGCCACGGCCTGTTCACCCCGCTATCATCCAGAAGGCGAGGTCAGTACAGGTGCATCAAAGCTAGGACCGAGAGACTGAAAAACAGCTTCTATCTCAAGGCCATCAGACTGTTAAATAGCCATCACTAGCGCATTAGAGGCTGCTGCTGCCTATAGAAATCACTGGCCACTTTAAGAAATGGAACACTAGTCACATTAATGTTTACATATCTTGCATTACTCATCTCATATGTATATACTGTATTCTATTCTATAATATTCTACTGTATTTTAGTCCATGCCGCTCTGTCATTGCTCGTCCATATATGTATATATTCTTAATTCCATTCCTTACTTAGATTTGTGTGTATTGGGTATATGTTGTGAAATTGTTAGATATTACTTGTTAGATATTACTGCACTGTCGGAGGTAGACGCACAAGCATTTCGCTACACCCGCAATTTCATCAGCTAAACGTGTATGTGACTAATTACATTTGAATTGATTTGATTCATTTTCTCTTCTGAATTGCCCGAATGTCTGTGATTTGTTATTGTAGCACTGGTTTTAATGCCAATAATGTGCTGATAATATATGGGCCTGGGCCTATTTGTGATTTCAGGGCCGGTCCTAGCGTTTTGGAGGCCCTAAAGGCCGGTGCCTAGTGAACCAAACGAGTGTGCTCGCATACTCCCTTAAAATACCTTTGCTTGAATAACGAGAACAAAAGCGGCAATAGTACTGTTTACCCATTTTGAGACGCCATAGCCAGTATACACTTCCTCAATAGTCAGAATTAATGTCCCCCTGGCCAAAATGTGTCCCCCTCTGCGTCACAATGGGATTCGATAAACTATTAGCGTCCGTTGCTATATCAACGGTGTGATGACCTAATGATTAGAATTTTGGAGATCATTACAGCCTAAATTATGTTATTTTCATCATTACTCTGCAAACAAGGCTGATTTCCGCGACAATTTCGCTGTTTAAACAAGTTTTGTTTAGCTAATAAAATGAAAACATTACTTCAAACTACTTTAGTTAACATTACAAAATGAAATCCATGTCTTAAACATTGCTACGTTTCGGAAATGGCAAATAAAACGTGTAATCTGCTTTACTCCATTCATTTGCAAATTCGTTTGATTCATACACTGGCTTGTCTGGCTGTCATGTTTTTATTTTAACCTGCCCGTCCCTTATCTGCACTGAAATAATATAATTTCAGTAGTCCTCTATTATTATTCTCTTTTTTCTATCTCGCATAGCTCATTAGTACACCCTAGTGGTTGAATATATATGTCTCTATTGTAGGTCCTAGGAATACAACAATGAATAATGTTGAACAAATAAATACCATCAAAGGATACCTTACAACTTAAAATAATCAACACCTTGTGAAACAGCTGTGAAAACCAACCTAGCAATATTTAAGATTTTAATACATAAATGTTGATATTTTTGGTACAGTTGTGTCAATTTATTTTCACAGATTTTTATGTACACTCACATGGCAATCATAGACTAAAATACTGAATTCTGGTGTGGAATTTTGAGTAGGTGGTTGCTGTGTGGGTGGGAGGTTCTGCCTGTCATTTGTTCTCAACAGGCAGCCAGTCTCGGAAGGGGGACTTGAAGAGGGAGACTGCAGAAGTCCAGGCACTGCTGCTCTCTTTGTTCCGAGTGTTTGCAGTGCTAGTGTTTTTAGTTAATCTGTGTATCTCACATATTATGTGCCCAGTATGATAGGGCAAGACAACTTTCTTAGCAGATAATAACAACATTACAATAACAGTAGCTGTAGATGATGTAATGAAAAGTTGGAGGGTGGTTGGTAATGGAGGACATCAGGTGGATCCACGTCTGGGTGTTGGGCAGAACCCCTTGGTCCTGGAGAACAGGAGCAGAGTTAAAGGGAACAGGGTAGGAGACCGAGACGTAAACAAGCAAACACACAGGTTACACTATACTGTGAGAAGATTTGATGGATTAGTACAGTGTTATAAATGTGAGATATGTACTTTTCAACACTTTTGGAAGGTATAGCCTACCTCAAGCTGGTCCCCCTCCGACTTAGAGCACAGAGAATCAGACTGATCCGAACTCACTGATTCTGGTGGATGGGATACCTCCTGGACAGTCGATGGTCCTAAAGTCATTTGGAGAGGTAAATTGAAGAGGTACATTTTTATAAGCTCAGCATAATTACAATTTCTTGCTTTCTCAAATGTCAACCAAAGCTTAACATACTTTGTTTATTGGGCTTCACCGAGGTGTAGGGCTTTCAGTGGTCGACCGTCCAACTGCTCCAACTGGAGAAGATTGTTGGCTTCCCCGAGGTAACCCTAGGAAAATATCAGTGTTAGGGAAACTAAAACTAGCTTCAGGTTATTTTGTGTGCAAATGCAAATAGTTATTATCTGAGATGTTTTATATTCACCTTAACAGATGGTGACCCCAGCTAGCAGCGAAAGAGCAGCAAGGTTTCCCAGGTCTCGCCTTCCTTTCGTCCTTCTTCCAAACCAAGTAATTAGCCCGGATGTCGTAGCACTTGGTCCCCTTCTTGATTCTGCTCCGGTAGCTCTCCTTCTGTTTCTCCTGCGCCTTGTCGATGTTCAGTCTCACCTTGATTGATAACAGGTATAAATGCAATTATATTTCATATTACAAATACATTTCTTACATATCTCTTGGAGGGCCAGAAAATAAATTAACAGCGGACAATCATTTTTACCTGGTCAAAAACCTCCACATCCTTCTCAGTCCGTGCCTGATGGTGGTCCTCGAAGGTGTTCTGATCTGGTTCGACAACTTCCACCACATCAGGTGGGGTTTCTGTGATCTGAAAGTACGTTATACAAAAATAGCAATAGACAAACAACAACACTAAGTCAATCATGGGTGAACCGTGGGTTGAAGATGTCCATCATCGCCTTGGAGGTGGCCTCACCAGTCTCGTCCTTGATGGGTATCACATGTTTTTATTTTTGGTTCCAAGCACTCTTTTTAATGGGTTACAGAAGGGAATTTAGAGTTAAGCACGTACTCTCATTTACTGACCTTAATGGGTATTGCCTCCACCCAATTGGTAAAGTGAATCCCATTCCTGGATTTTGTGAAGGGTCCGATGAGGTCCACCCCTAACATTTAAAGTGGTCCGATGAGGTCCACCCCTAACATTTACAGTGTTAAAGAGAAGATTACTTTATTCTTACCCGTATCTGTGTCATACAGTATGCAGATTTTCATATTTGTAAGGATACTGACATACACACACATTCTATAATATTGAACTATGCTGTGGTCAAATAAAGCAACCATTAAAAAAGAACTTATCAGGGCAAAATTTGAATTGGGACACTTACCGATCATGTGCCATGGTGAAACAACTTTGATGGGCTTCAACTCCAGCGCCAGTCTTCGCCCTCTCAAACTTCTGGCAGGCTAGACAGGGTACTGACCTTTAAGCAAAAAGTGACAAATTAAAACATTGTGTGCTCTCTGATATGACATTAATTGAAATCATAATAATTTCAGATATAATAGAATGTGAATGATAAACCAAAGGCTATTTTACTTGCCCAGCTGTCCACCTCCTTGACAATTCCCTGTCAGGAGAAGCATAGGTTGATTTTGGCAATCATGCCAATCATTTTGGCAATGTAGTCCCCTGTAGCTCAGTTGGTAGAGCATGGCGCTTGCAACGCCAGGGTTGTGGGTTCGTTTCCCATGGGGGCCAGTATGAAAAATGTATGCACTCACTAACTGTAAGTCGCTCTGGATAAGAGCGTCTGCTAAATGACGTAAATGTAATGCGCTTCACGCCGAAATGGCAAGCATGCATCTCGGTCAGTAAGGCCTCCTTCTCCTCCTCAGTAAAAATCTGACAGATGTGATGTGATGGTAGAGTTTGCTAAACAAATACCCACTGGATTGATGTAAATAATCATGATATCATTCTGCCAGGTAAGCACAGGGTACTTTGTAGCTAATATTTAAGTGAGAAGGTTTTTGGGAAAACTTTTCCATCTACGGATTGTAGAGGGCCCTAACTCTGTAACGCTCCAGCGATACAGATTGAATAGAGCTCCTATGCAGCGTACACATATTGTCGTGTTGCATTAATCCGTATGTCATCTTCACGGAGTCGTGCTCAGCTACTGAATAGAAAACTGTAGTGTGTGTAACGCAAGACAGAGAAGAGCCTGTCTCCTCAGAGATTGCGTTTATTTTGGGAGATTTCACAATATGACCTTTTAATTCAAGACAGGATAAATATATTGTTTCAGGTCATAATAAAACATGTTTTGTATAGTTACTTTTTTCTTAACTTGTTTCTCTAACTTTATAGCAAGTCAAGCTAATTTACACTGCAGAGCAGCTAGCTAGCTAGCTAACGTTAGCTAGGCTAGGTTGAAGACAACTGTAGCTAGTGACCTCCACCTAATAATTATAATAATAAACTTAAACGGGAGGCAACAGTCAAATTCAAATAATATAATTGTCTTAACAGCCAATGTGTAATAATTAACATTACCAATAAAATAGTACTCACTTATAGGAATGGGTAATTGTTTACAAGTTGCTAGCGATCCCATAAAGCCATCGCTGAAACCGACATATTTTCATCTTCTTCTGTGGTTTGGTAACTTTCTGTTCTTCGACGGACTCTGGCTGGACTGAAGACAACGCAAAGTTTGGAAGATTTCAAAGTATGCGACGTCCGTCTCGGAACAGAGCCTTCAACCGCAAGGTGCCGTTGCGATTCCACTCCCTGTCCGGGAACCATTTATTACATTGATTTTTGGAACAGGGAGATGGAATAGGGGTTTGCTCCGTCCACTCCACGCATCGACCTGGTATTGCAGTACCTCTAGGAACGGTGCACCCCCCTAATATTGTTCAAAGAAATACAGTTTCATCGGATCAAAGAGTTGGATCTTCCTTTGCTAGCAGTGTCCCGTTTGAGCTTATTCTTATCAGAGTCAGTTCCTGCAACAACAAAAAGAAAGTGCTGTATATGTCGAACTGTTGACATAATGTTGATATTCATGCATTTGTCAGAACTCTTTGGATTTGCCCGTTATTTTCACCAGTCCAGGACATCCTGGAACGGTGCACACCCTACCCGGGGAAATAACGGTGTTGAAAGTAAAACATCTGATTTTGAAGGTTGTGCGTTTGCCTCTTGGTTGAAAAGAATCGATCTACTCACAATTGGATGTATGACCCTTTGCAATGACATTGCACAAAAATATCAGCTTACAGAACTTTTTATTGCAACTATGAAACACAAGATTGGGCAGTAGCCTACGATTCACAAAATACAGCCAGCTAAGATACTCAGTATAACAATGAAGAAAAACAATAAGTAGTACATTCAGCTATGGTAGGTCAAAACAAGCACATATAATATGTCAGGCTGTTTTGACTTTGATTTCAGTATATGCATGGCATAAGCATAAATAAGTGTTTCTTACTGCTAAGGAAAACTTTTCTCCCACTTACTATTACTGTAGCCTAGCTAGCCTATACTCTGTCTTGTGGATGAATAAGTAGGCTACTGTCTCTTCCCCATATCTGAGGGTCGTATGCCACCAAGTGGTCAATGGTGTAATTGCAACATGTTTACTGAGCGCTGAACACAAGCTTCAGGAAACGACTATATACCTACAATCCCTGGAATGCTACGAAACACCAGAAATAGTTGGTGTCATTCGTTTGGCTATATGTGCACGAACGTGATTTCAGCATTTTGGTACATCGCATACTTTTGTGATATCAGACAGACGTGTAGATATTAAAACGTCAAGGTAAAGATCATTTCTACCGTGTTGTATGACGGGAAAATAGTCGGACAGTGATATAACCAAGTAAAACAAAATTAATCGCTTTTCCACCGCTCTCTCCACAACTGTATTCATAAACGTAATTAAACCCTGGTCGATATGATGCGTTATTATCAGGGGCCAAGTGGTAACCGTCAGCCAAAAACGTGTGCACTGGAATGACTAGCCCTCCACCGCCATCTCCAGCTCATACTTACCTGGCAAGGGAGATACCGTGATCAAGAAGGCGGTTCACCCAGGGTGAGGCTCAGCCATTGCACTCCGGCTGTGCTGACCCGTGCTCGCACGGGTCGAGTCTACAGTAGCGCAACGACTGTAGACAGTTACGCGTTCTGTTTGGTCTAGAGTCTACAGTCACTGTAGACTCTAGACCAATCAGGACTTGCGTCACTTGAAAAAAAATCTCATTAGCTGCCTCGCAAAAAATCGCATTAGCCCCGTATTTGGACCCGACTTTCGCTCATTACTTTATTCGTATATCATTCATTGTCTTGGGATTTGGTGGAAGTTATCTGAGACCCTTGGAGACCTTAACCAACGTTTTTGTTTTGTGCGAATTGGTCCAGTTTTTCTCTTGATCGAGCCATTTCGGAGACCCACTGTTATGATCTTGCTGAGTTTACTGTCACTGTCAGTTTTGTATGTCAATGAAGATGGCGAGCCCAGTAATCCGCGTAATCAACCCAGATGCCCCTCCATATCGTCAGCAGGCCGTATTGGTGGCGACAAAAGAGGCCCGTTACTATCGGGAGAAAAGGATGCTCTTTCCCAAACCTCCACAGGAGCTGCGGAACCAGGCTACAGCCTTGGCTCATGCAGAGAAGCTCCTTCGAGCGGAGGGTATCCACACTCCTTCGCGTCAGCTGTGCCTGGGAAAGCTGGTGAAGCTCCTTCGAGCGGAGGGTATCCACACTCCTTCGCGTCAGCTGTGCCTGGGAAAGCTGGTGAAGCTCCTTCGAGCGGAGGGTATCCACACTCCTTCGCGTCAGCTGTGCCTGGGAAAGCTGGTGATACCATTTGGCCAGTATGAAAACGCATCTTTTCACTGGCTTGTGGAAAACGATGTGGGCTACTTGAAGTAGTAAGTATATTATATTTAATACCATTGGAGGCAATGCATTTATTATACAATTTTAATGGCATGCTTATAATAAATGGCAGTATACTTGACAAGCACAGATCAGAGGAGACCACTCAACATAGGGAGGGAGAGAGAGTGAACCAGGGAGTGAAAGACTACCTCAATGAATATGCAGAGAGTTTCCCACAAGTCTGCATTCTCCTGGAGGCCAACATCGACAGGTGTATTTACGGTCAGAGAGGGTTTGAGGAAAGCACCTTTCAGGAGATGTGGACTCTCTACAGCAAGTACCCCACCCAAAAGGACAGGCCAGAGCTATTCAGTGAGGGAGGAGAAGGAGATAATAAAGAAAGCATACAGTTCTGTGAGGAGGTGGCTGCACACACCAGTGACCCACATCACAAGTGTGCAGATGAAGCGGTTCAGGAAATATATTGTTGACAAGGAGCAAGTAAGTTGTATGTAATGGGAAGAGCAGAATAGCATGGTAAATTATTTTCATATTAGAGATATTTTAATCACTAAATGTTTTTGTTTGCTTTTGATAATTAAAAGCTGGTACATCATAAAATCTATATAGTTACAATAAATTTTGTTGTCCAGCAACCGCAGGCAAGCACCTCCAAGTGTGATCCTTCATCATGGCCAGGGGACGACAGTGAACTGTTAGCTGCAAGCCAGGCTGTTGAAGGTAGGGGAGTTACAGAGTAAACAGACATGAAACCGTAAAAAAATTTAAAAATTATACAAAACAACTTTGTTTGGAAAATTCCCACAGACACAATCAAACAGTTCGAGCCCCTGTCCGGCCCAAGCAGCCCGAGCCCGCTGTCCGGCCCAAGAAGCCCGAGCCCGCTGTCCGGCCCAAGCAGCCCGAGCGCCTGTCCGGCCCAAGAAGCTTGAACCCGCTGTCCGGCCCAAGAAGTCCGAGCCCGCTGTCCGGCCCAAACAGCCCGAGCCCCTGTCCGGCCCAAACAGCCCGAGCCCCCTGGCCAACTCACAGAGTCCCCGTCCACAGCACAGGATCATGAGGGTCAGCCTTTTCCCACGGAATCACCTCTGAGTGACTCCCCTGTAAGTAAAATTCACATTATATGCAAACAATGTCAAGGAGAACAATTTGTTTAACATGTTGGTTTTTTTTTTTTTTTAATTGGTTGTATGTTTTGACATTCATTTGTACTAACCAAAGTAATGTAAAATAATAAGTAATAACTAAGTGTGTTTTGTATGTGTTGTGTGTTGCAGGTGGAGCTAGAGGGTTGGGTGCGTCTGTGGGAAAACCCCAATGGCATCCCATCTGCAGACATTTCCTGGCTCAAAGACCACAATGAAAGAGGGCTGTTCACACCCGTTCAAATCTATAAGGACAAAAGTGGTCTGTTCAGGAGGCGACGGGTGATGAAATCGGACCGCATGTGGTTTTACCCAGAAGAACCTCCCGGCTACGTCAGGGTGCCCCGCCAACTCCACAACAGTTTTTTCGGAGTCGTGTTTTTGTGTGGCGTCCTGTTGGAGTGTGGAGGTACTCCCTGAAGTGTCCTCGAGGGGATCAGTGTCTGGGTAGAGGACGGAACGTGCACCTCTACAAGTCTGGCTATCACCACCGGGTATAACTCACTTCACCTTTGTTAGAGTTTTTACATTAGTTTATTACTATGTATGTAAACATGCAAGACAAAAAAAGAGCACAGAAAGCCATATCCTGCTATTGGCCTTTTTTTAAATAAGATTTTCTCCCCATATGTACTTTAGGTACGTCACATCTGTGACGTGTCCACCTGGTACACCATGCTCACTGAGGTCCTGTGCTGTGGACCATGTACAAAAGCGGCCAGAAGCGGAGAAGGTGGCACAATGGGTCGGTGGCTTGCGTGGGATGCCGCTTATTTTGTCCCAGCTTAGCGAGGCTCACCAAGCTATGTTCCCTGCCATCCTCACCAGCAAGTGAGTATACTGAACATAATGTGTGCGTTTGACAGACCTGGAAGTGTCACTCAAATCCACCTGAACATATTGATTGTGACTCTACTTATAGGCGTGGCGTGGATAGGACTGTTGTGCGCCTTCTGAGGGACCGGACGGAAGGGAACACCATGGTCAAGGTGTGGCGGCAGATACAGGAGAACCACGTTGAAGAGTACCTTCAGCGTAAGGACCTGTACACCACACTCCTCATGACTGTCGTGAAACCTGGAGGGATCGTTTCTGCACTAAGGCACACTTTCCAGGCTCCACCTCCTCCAAGAGAGCTCCCCTCCGCGCGGCTCCTGCGCCACGCCTTCCCTGCTGGCGGAGGCCAACAACGTGCAGGATTACCGGAGCCAGATCCTCTCCACTTTTGGCACTGTGCTGAAAATGGATTCCACCAAGAAAGTATGTAAATCATGCAAAACATCTTGCAGTATTGTTTGGTTTTTTATTAAGTTTTAAATTGAACCCATTTTCACATTGTTGTAAAGTGATTAAGAAAAATCACATATCAATAAAATCTAACAGGTTATCTCATTATGCACACTTGACATGTTTTAGGTGGTGAAGAAGCTGTCTGGGGAGGGTGGAGGCTCAGCTGAGTGGTTCACCAGCATCGGAAACGAGCACTCCCAGATAGTTTCATTTGTGCTGACCTGTGAGGAGTCCACAGAGAAGCTGAAACCGATGTGCCTTGGGGTCATGGAGAGGTTCCGGCTGGCCAATCAACCAGTCCCAAAATTATATACGTGGACCGTGGGTGTTGCCGTGCGCAGGGCCCAACAGCGCTGGGGATTTTGTTCCAGCCTTGGGTGGACAACGGGATGGTTGTGCGTCTGGACATCTTTCACTGGATCCACCGGTTTGATGCAGCCATACGCACAGAGTCCCACTCGAAGTATGCTGCATTCAAGTCTGCGCTAGCTGGGGGAGTGCTGGCCTATAACCGCTCAGACCTGGAGCTGCTCATCAAGGCCATGAGAGCCAAGGACCCGGCAACGCTGATGACTGTGTCAGATGAGGATATTGTCCGCCTCTCTACATTACCAGGGAGCACCTCAAACACCACGTGCGAAGGGTCACACTGGGAGCTCAGGAAACATTCCGGCTCATCCATCTGGCCATTGAGGAGCTGAAAGGTCCCGCGGGGGCTGGACGAGAGCGGAGTGAGCCTTTTCAAAACACCTGGTATAAAAGACCTCATTCAAAAAAGTTATTACAACATTGATACGGATAGAGTTGCATACAAAGTGAACATAACTCACTGTATGCATGCATGTATGTATGTATTTACAGAGGCCATTGATGAGATGTGGGCAGGCCAGCAGCGACACCTGGAGTGCATCCAGGATCCACCAGACATGAACATGTATAGGGTGGCGCGTACCACAACCATTAACAATGTGGACCTACCCTACTACAAATGTCTGCGTGGAAGCAACAGCCTGGAAGGATTCCACAAAGCTCTGCCGAACATGATTCCAGGTACACAGGTGTATTCTCTATACTTGTAACAAATTAAATATGTGACCCTGTCATTAAGCAATAATGACAGGAGAGGGGTGCGATTGTACTGAATATATCACAGCTGTGATTTGGATATAGCTTTAATACAACCATTCTACAATTGCCATTTATTAGTTAACAGTAATAAGCCACAACAGATTATGATTTGTTTCTTTTTTTAATCATTTATTTTCCTCCGCCAACACAAAAAGATCTGCAACTGGACTTCGGACTTGACTTTTGCCAAGCAACACAAACAAAACATTTATTAGAACACCTGTAAAGCGGAGTGATACATGTAGTTAAAAGTCCCCGTGCAGTAACGCTCAATATAGGAACTCATGGAATGCCCATTGTCCAATCAAACTAATTAGTTGAAAAAAGTGGAACTAACTGTTGTATAATACCTTCAATTTTGATTTTCAGGTCCCCACTGTGCAGCACGGCCCTATCAGGTTTACCTGATCAGTGGCATTGCACGGTGGAACTCTGACAGGAGCGGGGATGCCGTGTTTGGTGGCAAAGGACGGCACCACAGGACCTATTCGGCGCCGCTGATTGATCGCCTCAACGCTCGCTGTCAGCAGCTGTTCGGAGAGACTGTGGAGGAGAATTTCCGGGCCCCTGCTGATGTCTCTTCCAACGAGCTGCTCGGGTTGGAGTACCTGTTCAGCCAGAGCACGGGGAATCTGGGCCCTTCTCTCTTCAGGACATTGTCAACGATGGACCTGGTCCAGAAGAGGAGGTGCTCCGACCTGGGCAGCCTGATCCAGATGACGCAGACGAGGCGTACCAGAGCGATGTGGAGGCACACGACCGTGCGCTGGATGCCGTCCTGCCCCACATCACACTCACCAGCTGACGAAACCGCCACTGTTCACCCTCCGGCCTTTGTGAGTAGCCGTGTGTCTGCTAGAATGAAATACAATGCACCAGTTACTGAAAAAGACAAACATATTTGAACTTACCACATTCATATGGCTTTTCTTTTACAGGAGGATGCCTGCAGTCCAAACCCTCTTCCTGGCTTTCCTAAGTTGGAAATGTTCTGCTCTGTGCTGGTGGAGATTGGCCTGGCAGAAGAAAAGCTGTCACTCACCACCGAGCAGAGAAACCAGGTCCTTAAAGCCTGGAATGCCGTGGAGGAGCATGACAAGCAGCCACAAAAGTTCAACCAGTTGTACAGAACACACTGGGGCAACACCCTCTACTGCCGCACAAAAAGGGACGATCTTGTTGACGCTGCTCTGATACAGAGGGTAAAGATGGCCAAAGCGCTACGCACCAGCGCAACAGGACATCAGTGCTCAGCACAACAGGCTGATGTACACGCTGGTGAAACTGTTGTGGTTGCGCTCACCTCAAGGCTCTCGCAACAGTCCTGAGAAGAGAACCCTCTTGAAGGCGTACGAGCGAGTCCAGCACCGGATTTTAGTGGAGGATCCAGTCCTGTGCAAAGCAGGCATTCCTCTACCCAAGATTAACAGCAAGACTGTGCAGGACTTTATCCGTCGCCAAGAGAGGCTCCTCAACTTGCACGCCACAAAACAGCCCTCCACCATCACTAAGACCACCTCCATCTCATCTGCAGACCTTCCACCAGCACCACATCAGCCTGCAGTCCTCCCTCCACCAGACTACCCCCTGATGGAATATGTGCCCACACCCAGCACAGCAGGGACCAAGGTGTTAAAGGGAAGGACAGATATGATGGCACCACTCTCCCGGCCTCAGCCACCGATGCCACATTTGCTACTGCCACCACCAGTGAGAAAACCCAACGCCCCCCTCTACCATCAACAGACCTGGAACAAAAATCCCCAGCGCTGTTGGGCCCTGCGCACGGCAACACCCACGGTCCACGATATAATTTTTGGGACTGGTTGATTGGCCAGCCGGAACCTCTCCATGACCCCAAGGCACATCGGTTTCAGCTTCTCTGTGGACTCCTCACAGGTCAGCACAAATGAAACTATCTGGGAGTGCTCGTTTCCGATGCTGGTGAACCACTCAGCTGAGCCTCCACCCTCCCCAGACAGCTTCTTCACCACCTAAAACATGTCAAGTGTGCATAATGAGATAACCTGTTAGATTTTATTGATATGTGATTTTTCTTAATCACTTTACAACAATGTGAAAATGGGTTCAATTTAAAACTTAATAAAAAACCAAACAATACTGCAAGATGTTTTGCATGATTTACATACTTTCTTGGTGGAATCCATTTTCAGCACAGTGCCAAAAGTGGAGAGGATCTGGCTCCGGTAATCCTGCACGTTGTTGGCCTCCGCCAGCAGGAAGGCGTGGGCGCAGGAGCCGCGCGGAGGGGAGCTCTCTTGGAGGAGGTGGAGCCTGGAAAGTGTGCCTTAGTGCAGAAACGATCCCTCCAGGTTTCACGACAGTCATGAGGAGTGTGGTGTACAGGTCCTTACGCTGAAGGTACTCTTCAACGTGGTTCTCCTGTATCTGCCGCCACACCTTGACCATGGTGTTCCCTTCCGTCCGGTCCCTCAGAAGGCGCACAACAGTCCTATCCACGCCACGCCTATAAGTAGAGTCACAATCAATATGTTCAGGTGGATTTGAGTGACACTTCCAGGTCTGTCAAACGCACACATTATGTTCAGTATACTCACTTGCTGGTGAGGATGGCAGGGAACATAGCTTGGTGAGCCTCGCTAAGCTGGGACAAAATAGCGGCATCCCACGCAAGCCACCGACCCATTGTGCCACCTTCTCCGCTTCTGGCCGCTTTTGTACATGGTCCACAGCACAGGACCTCAGTGAGCATGGTGTACCAGGTGGACACGTCACAGATGTGACGTACCTAAAGTACATATGGGGAGAAAATCTTATTTAAAAAAAGGCCAATAGCAGGATATGGCTTTCTGTGCTCTTTTTTTGTCTTGCATGTTTACATACATAGTAATAAACTAATGTAAAAACTCTAACAAAGGTGAAGTGAGTTATACCCGGTGGTGATAGCCAGACTTGTAGAGGTGCACGTTCCGTCCCTCTACCCAGACACTGATCCCCTCGAGGACACTTCAGGAGTACCTCCACACTCCAACAGGACGCCACACAAAAAACACGACTCCGAAAAAACTGTTGTGGAGTTGGCGGGGCACCCCTGACGTAGCCGGGAGGTTCTTCTGGGTAAAACCACATGCGGTCCGATTTCATCACCCGTCGCCTCCTGAACAGACCACTTTTGTCCTTATAGATTTGAACGGGTGTGAACAGCCCTCTTTCATTGTGGTCTTTGAGCCAGGAAATGTCTGCAGATGGGATGCCATTGGGGTTTTCCCCACAGACGCACCCAACCCTCTAGCTCCACCTGCAACACACAACACATACAAAACACACTTAGTTATTACTTATTATTTTACATTACTTTGGTTAGTACAAATGAATGTCAAAACATACAACCAATTAAAAAAAAAAAAAAACAACATGTTAAACAAATTGTTCTCCTTGACATTGTTTGCATATAATGTGAATTTTACTTACAGGGGAGTCACTCAGAGGTGATTCCGTGGGAAAAAGGCTGACCCTCGTGATCCTGTGCTGTGGACGGGGACTCTGTGAGTTGGCCAGGGGGGCTCGGGCTGTTTGGGCCGGACAGGGGCTCGGGCTGTTTGGGCCGGACAGCGGGCTCGGGCTTCTTGGGCCGGACAGCGGGTTCAAGCTTCTTGGGCCGGACAGGCGGCTCGGGCTGCTTGGGCCGGACAGCGGGCTCGGGCTTCTTGGGCGGACAGCGGGCTCGGGCTGCTTGGGCCGGACAGCGGGCTCGGGCTTCTTGGGCCGGACAGCGGGCTCGGGCTGCTTGGGCCGGACAGGGGGCTCGGGCTTCTTGGGCCGGACAGGGGGCTCGGGCTGCTTGGGCCGGACAGGGGGCTCGAACTGTTTGATTGTGTCTGTGGGAATTTTCCAAACAAAGTTGTTTTGTATAATTTTAAATTTTTTACGGTTTCATGTCTGTTTACTCTGTAACTCCCCTACCTTCAACAGCCTGGCTTGCAGCTAACAGTTCACTGTCGTCCCTGGCCATGATGAAGGATCACACTTGGAGGTGCTTGCCTGCTGGTTGCTGGACAACAAAATTTATTGTAACTATATAGATTTTATGATGTACCAGCTTTTAATTATCAAAAGCAAACAAAAACATTTAGTGATTAAAATATCTCTAATATGAAAATAATTTACCATGCTATTCTGCTCTTCCCATTACATACAACTTACTTGCTCCTTGTCAACAATATATTTCCTGAACCGCTCATCTGCACACTTGTGATGTGGGTCACTGTGTGTGCAGCCACCTCCTCACAGAACTGTATGCTTTCTTTATTATCTCCTTCTCCTCCTCACTGAATAGCTCTGGCCTGTCCTTTTGGGTGGGGTACTTGCTGTAGAGAGTCCACATCTCCTGAAAGGTGCTTTCCTCAAACCCTCTCTGACCAGTAAATACACCTGTCGATGTTGGCCTCCAGGAGAATGCAGACTTGTGGGAAACTCTCTGCATATTCATTGAGGTAGTCTTTCACTCCCTGGTTCACTCTCTCTCCCTCCCTATGTTGAGTGGTCTCCTCTGATCTGTGCTTGTCAAGTATACTGCCATTTATTATAAGCATGCCATTAAAATTGTATAATAAATGCATTGCCTCCAATGGTATTAAATATAATATACTTACTACTTCAAGTAGCCCACATCGTTTTCCACAAGCCAGTGAAAAGATGCGTTTTCATACTGGCCAAATGGTATCACCAGCTTTCCCAGGCACAGCTGACGCGAAGGAGTGTGGATACCCTCCGCTCGAAGGAGCTTCACCAGCTTTCCCAGGCACAGCTGACGCGAAGGAGTGTGGATACCCTCCGCTCGAAGGAGCTTCTCTGCATGAGCCAAGGCTGTAGCCTGGTTCCGCAGCTCCTGTGGAGGTTTGGGAAAGAGCATCCTTTTCTCCCGATAGTAACGGGCCTCTTTTGTCGCCACCAATACGGCCTGCTGACGATATGGAGGGGCATCTGGGTTGATTACGCGGATTACTGGGCTCGCCATCTTCATTGACATACAAAACTGACAGTGACAGTAAACTCAGCAAGATCGTAACAGTGGGTCTCCGAAATGGCTCGATCAAGAGAAAAACTAGACCAATTCGCACAAAACAAAAACGTTGGTTAAGGTCTCCAAGGGTCTCAGATAACTTCCACCAAATCCCAAGACAATGAATGATATACGAATAAAGTAATGAGCGAAAGTCGGGTCCAAATACGGGGCTAATGCGATTTTTGCGAGGCTGCTAATGAGATTTTTTTTCAAGTGACGCAAGCGACTGTAAACAGTTACGCGTTCTGATTGGTCTAGAGTCTACAGTGACTGTAGACTCTAGACCAAACAGAACGCGTAACTGTCTACAGTCGTTGCGCTACTGTAGACTCGACCCGTGCGAGCTTCCCAAATGTGGAAATCTCGATTGCATAATTTCTGGTAGTGGGGGACTGCGTTCGCGCTCTCCCCTGATCTTGGTGTCCAAAAACAGTGAGTGAAATTTTGTGACATAAGTTAGTTGAGTTAAGTGAGGTTTGTCTGCATTTGCCTCTACTTTAGCTTTACTTCTTCATCTGATGAATGGTTTCAGAATTATCGATATCAAAGCACCATGAAGTGCTTTGAGAGACTAGTCAAGGATCATATCACCTCTACCTTACCTGTCACCCTCGACCCACTTCAATTTGTTTACCACCCCAATAGATCCACAGACGATGCAATCGCCATCACACTGCACACTGCCCTATCCCATCTGGACAAGAGGAATACCTATGTAAGAATGCTGTTCATTGACTATAGCTCAGCATTCAACACCATAGTACCCTCCAAGCTCATCATTAAGCTTGAGGCCCTGGGTCTGAACCCCGCCCTGTGCAACTGGGTCCTGGACTTCCTGACGGGCCGCCCCCAGGTGGTGAAGGTAGGAAACAACACCTCCACTTTGCTGATCCTCAACACTGGGGCCCCACAAGTGTGCGTGCTCAGCCCCCTCCTGTACTCCCTGTTCACCCATGACTGCGTGGCCAAGCACGCCTCCAACTCAATCATCAAGTTTGCAGACGACACAACAGTAGTAGGCTTGATTACCAACAATGACGAGACAGCCTACAGGAGGAGGTGAGGGCTCTTGGAGTGTGGTGCCAGGAAAATAACCTCTCACTCAATGTCAACTAAACAAAGGAGATGATCGTGGACTTCAGGAAACAGCAGAGGGTGCACCCCCCTATCCACATCGACGGGACCGCAGTGGAGAAGGTGGAAAGCTTCAAGTTCCTTGGCGTACACATCACTGACAAACTGAAATGGTCCACCCACACAGACAGTGTGGTGAAGAAGGCACAACAGAGCCTCTTCAACCTCAGGAGGCTGAATAAATTTGGCTTGGCACCCAAAACCCACACAAACTTTTACAGATGCACCATTGAGAGCATCCTGTAGGGCAGTATCACTGCCTGGTACGGCAACTGCACCGCCCGCAACCGCAGGGCTCTCCAGTGGGTGGTGCGGTCTGCCGAACGCATTATCGGGGCAAACTACCCGCCCTCCAGGACACCTACAGCACCCGATGTCACAGGAAAGCCAAAAAGATCATCAAGGACATCAACCACCTGAGCCACGGCCTGTTCACCCCGCTATCATCCAGAAGGCGAGGTCAGTACAGGTGCATCAAAGCTAGGACCGAGAGACTGAAAAACAGCTTCTATCTCAAGGCCATCAGACTGTTAAATAGCCATCACTAGCGCATTAGAGGCTGCTGCTGCCTATAGAAATCACTGGCCACTTTAAGAAATGGAACACTAGTCACATTAATGTTTACATATCTTGCATTACTCATCTCATATGTATATACTGTATTCTATTCTATAATATTCTACTGTATTTTAGTCCATGCCGCTCTGTCATTGCTTCGTCCATATATGTATATATTCTTAATTCCATTCCTTACTTAGATTTGTGTGTATTGGGTATATGTTGTGAAATTGTTAGATATTACTTGTTAGATATTACTGCACTGTCGGAGGTAGACGCACAAGCATTTCGCTACACCCGCAATTTCATCAGCTAAACGTGTATGTGACTAATTACATTTGAATTGATTTGATTCATTTTCTCTTCTGAATTGCCCGAATGTCTGTGATTTGTTATTGTAGCACTGGTTTTAATGCCAATAATGTGCTGATAATATATGGGCCTGGGCCTATTTGTGATTTCAGGGCCGGTCCTAGCGTTTTGGAGGCCCTAAAGGCCGGTGCCTAGTGAACCAAACGAGTGTGCTCGCATACTCCCTTAAAATACCTTTGCTTGAATAACGAGAACAAAAGCGGCAATAGTACTGTTTACCCATTTTGAGACGCCATAGCCAGTATACACTTCCTCAATAGTCAGAATTAATGTCCCCCTGGCCAAAATGTGTCCCCCTCTGCGTCACAATGGGATTCGATAAACTATTAGCGTCCGTTGCTATATCAACGGTGTGATGACCTAATGATTAGAATTTTGGAGATCATTACAGCCTAAATTATGTTATTTTCATCATTACTCTGCAAACAAGGCTGATTTCCGCGACAATTTTGCTGTTTAAACAAGTTTTGTTTAGCTAATAAAATGAAAACATTACTTCAAACTACTTTAGTTAACATTACAAATGAAATCCATGTCTTAAACATTGCTACGTTTCGGAAATGGCAAATAAAACGTGTAATCTGCTTTACTCCATTCATTTGCAAATTCGTTTGATTCATACACTGGCTTGTCTGGCTGTCATGTTTTTATTTTAACCTGCCCGTCCCTTATCTGCACTGAAATAATATAATTTCAGTAGTCCTCTATTATTATTCTCTTTTTTCTATCTCGCATAGCTCATTAGTACACCCTAGTGGTTGAATATATATGTCTCTATTGTAGGTCCTAGAATACAACAATGAATAATGTTGAACAAATAAATACCATCAAAGGATACCTTACAACTTAAAATAATCAACACCTTGTGAAACAGCTGTGAAAACCAACCTAGCAATATTTAAGATTTTAATACATAAATGTTGATATTTTTGGTACAGTTGTGTCAATTTATTTTCACAGATTTTTATGTACACTCACATGGCAATCATAGACTAAAATACTGAATTCTGGTGTGGAATTTTGAGTAGGTGGTTGCTGTGTGGGTGGGAGGTTCTGCCTGTCATTTGTTCTCAACAGGCAGCCAGTCTCGGAAGGGGGACTTGAAGAGGGAGACTGCAAAGTCCAGGCACTGCTGCTCTCTTTGTTCCGAGTGTTTGCAGTGCTAGTGTTTTTAGTTAATCTGTGTATCTCACATATTATGTGCCCAGTATGATAGGGCAAGACAACTTTCTTAGCAGATAATAACAACATTACAATAACAGTAGCTGTAGATGATGTAATGAAAAGTTGGAGGGTGGTTGGTAATGGAGGACATCAGGTGGATCCACGTCTGGGTGTTGGGCAGAACCCCTTGGTCCTGGAGAACAGGAGCAGAGTTAAAGGGAACAGGGTAGGAGACCGAGACGTAAACAAGCAAACACACAGGTTACACTATACTGTGAGAAGATTTGATGGATTAGTACAGTGTTATAAATGTGAGATATGTACTTTTCAACACTTTTGGAAGGTATAGCCTACCTCAAGCTGGTCCCCCTCCGACTTAGAGCACAGAGAATCAGACTGATCCGAACTCACTGATTCTGGTGGATGGGATACCTCCTGGACAGTCGATGGTCCTAAAGTCATTTGGAGAGGTAAATTGAAGAGGTACATTTTTATAAGCTCAGCATAATTACAATTTCTTGCTTTCTCAAATGTCAACCAAAGCTTAACATACTTTGTTTATTGGGCTTCACCGAGGTGTAGGGCTTTCAGTGGTCGACCGTCCAACTGCTCCAACTGGAGAAGATTGTTGGCTTCCCCGAGGTAACCCTAGGAAAATATCAGTGTTAGGGAAACTAAAACTAGCTTCAGGTTATTTTGTGTGCAAATGCAAATAGTTATTATCTGAGATGTTTTATATTCACCTTAACAGATGGTGACCCCAGCTAGCAGCGAAAGAGCAGCAAGGTTTCCCAGGTCTCGCCTTCCTTTCGTCCTTCTTCCAAACCAAGTAATTAGCCGGATGTCGTAGCACTTGGTCCCCTTCTTGATTCTGCTCCGGTAGCTCTCCTTCTGTTTCTCCTGCGCCTTGTCGATGTTCAGTCTCACCTTGATTGATAACAGGAATAAATGCAATTATATTTCAATTACAAATACATTTCTTACATATTTCTTGGAGGGCCAGAAAATAAATTAACAGCGGACAATCATTTTTACCTGGTCAAAAACCTCCACATCCTTCTCAGTCCGTGCCTGATGGTGGTTCTCGAAGGCGTTCTGATCTGGTTCGACAACTTCCACCACATCAGGTGGGGTTTCAGTGATCTGAAAGTACGTTATACAAAAATAGCAATAGACAAACAACACTAAGTCAATCATAGGTGAGCTGTGGGTTGAAGCTGTCCATCATCGCCTTGGAGGTGGCCTCGCCAGTCTCGTCCTTGATGGGTATCACATGTTTTTTATTTTTGGTTCCAAGCACTCTTTTTAATGGGTTACAGAAGGGAATTTAGAGTTAAGCACGTACTCCTCATTTACTGACCTTAATGGGTATTGCCTCCACCCAATTGGTAAAGTGAATCCCATTCCTGGATTTTGTGAAGGGTCCGATGAGGTCCACCCCTAACATTTAAAGTGGTCCGATGAGGTCCACCCCTAACATTTACAGTGTTAAAGAGAAGATTACTTTATTCTTACCCGTATCTGTGTCATACAGTATGCAGATTTTCATATTTGTAAGGATACTGACATACACACACATTCTATAATATTGAACTATGCTGTGGTCAAATAAAGCAACCATTAAAAAAAGAACTTATCAGGGCAAAATTTGAATTGGGACACTTACCGATCATGTGCCATGGTGAAACAACTTTGATGGGCTTCAACTCCAGCGCCAGTCTTCGCCCTCTCAAACTTCTGGCAGGCTAGACAGGGTACTGACCTTTAAGCAAAAAGTGACAAATTAAAACATTGTGTGCTCTCTGATATGACATTAATTGAAATCATAATAATTTCAGATATAATAGAATGTGAATGATAAACCAAAGGCTATTTTACTTGCCCAGCTGTCCACCTCCTTGACAATTCCCTGTCAGGAGAAGCATAGGTTGATTTTGGCAATCATGCCAATCATTTTGGCAATGTAGTCCCCTGTAGCTCAGTTGGTAGAGCATGGCGCTTGCAACGCCAGGGTTGTGGGTTCGTTTCCCATGGGGGGCCAGTATGAAAAATGTATGCACTCACTAACTGTAAGTCGCTCTGGATAAGAGCGTCTGCTAAATGACGTAAATGTAATGCGCTTCACGCCGAAATGGCAAGCATGCATCTCGGTCAGTAAGGCCTCCTTCTCCTCCTCAGTAAAAATCTGACAGATGTGATGTGATGGTAGAGTTTGCTAAACAAATACCCACTGGATTGATGTAAATAATCATGATATCATTCTGCCAGGTAAGCACAGGGTACTTTGTAGCTAATATTTAAGTGAGAAGGTTTTTGGGAAAACTTTTCCATCTACGGATTGTAGAGGGCCCTAACTCTGTAACGCTCCAGCGATACAGATTGAATAGAGCTCCTATGCAGCGTACATATTGTCGTGTTGCATTAATCCGTATGTCATCTTCACGAGTCGTGCTCAGCTACTGAATAGAAAACTGTAGTGTGTGTAACGCAAGACAGAGAAGAGCCTGTCTCCTCAGAGATTGCGTTTATTTTGGGAGATTTCACAATATGACCTTTTAATTCAAGACAGGATAAATATATTGTTTCAGGTCATAATAAAACATGTTTTGTATAGTTACTTTTTTCTTAACTTGTTTCTCTAACTTTATAGCAAGTCAAGCTAATTTACACTGCAGAGCAGCTAGCTAGCTAGCTAACGTTAGCTAGGCTAGGTTGAAGACAACTGTAGCTAGTGACCTCCACCTAATAATTATAATAATAAACTTAAACGGGAGGCAACAGTCAAATTCAAATAATATAATTGTCTTAACAGCCAATGTGTAATAATTAACATTACCAATAAAATAGTACTCACTTATAGGAATGGGTAATTGTTTACAAGTTGCTAGCGATCCCATAAAGCCATCGCTGAAACCGACATATTTTCATCTTCTTCTGTGGTTTGGTAACTTTCTGTTCTTCGACGGACTCTGGCTGGACTGAAGACAACGCAAAGTTTGGAAGATTTCAAAGTATGCGACGTCCGTCTCGAACAGAGCCTTCAACCGCAAGGTGCCGTTGCGATTCCACTCCTGTCCGGGAACCATTTATTACATTGATTTTTGGAACAGGGAGATGGAATAAGGGGTTTGCTCCGTCCACTCCACGCATCGACCTGGTATTGCAGTACCTCTAGGAACGGTGCACCCCCTAATATTGTTCAAAGAAATACAGTTTCATCGGATCAAAGAGTTGGATCTTCCTTTGCTAGCAGTGTCCCGTTTGAGCTTATTCTTATCAGAGTCAGTTCCTGCAACAACAAAAAGAAAGTGCTGTATATGTCGAACTGTTGACATAATGTTGATATTCATGCATTTGTCAGAACTCTTTGGATTTGCCCGTTATTTTCACCAGTCCAGGACATCCTGGAACGGTGCACACCCTACCCGGGGAAATAACGGTGTTGAAAGTAAAACATCTGATTTTGAAGGTTGTGCGTTTGCCTCTTGGTTGAAAAGAATCGATCTACTCACAATTGGATGTATGACCCTTTGCAATGACATTGCACAAAAATATCAGCTTACAGAACTTTTATTGCAACTATGAAACACAAGATTGGGCAGTAGCCTACGATTCACAAAAATACAGCCAGCTAAGATACTCAGTATAACAATGAAGAAAAACAATAAGTAGTACATTCAGCTATGGTAGGTCAAAACAAGCACATATAATATGTCAGGCTGTTTTGACTTTGATTTCAGTATATGCATGGCATAAGCATAAATAAGTGTTTCTTACTGCTAAGGAAAACTTTTCTCCCACTTACTATTACTGTAGCCTAGCTAGCCTATACTCTGTCTTGTGGATGAATAAGTAGGCTACTGTCTCTTTCCCCCATATCTGAGGGTCGTATGCCACCAAGTGGTCAATGGTGTAATTGCAACATGTTTACTGAGCGCTGAACACAAGCTTCAGGAAACGACTATATACCTACAATCCCTGGAATGCTACGAAACACCAGAAATAGTTGGTGTCATTCGTTTGGCTATATGTGCACGAACGTGATTTCAGCATTTTGGTACATCGCATACTTTTGTGATATCAGACAGACGTGTAGATATTAAAACGTCAAGGTAAAGATCATTTCTACCGTGTTGTATGACGGGAAAATAGTCGGACAGTGATATAACCAAGTAAAACAAAATTAATCGCTTTTCCACCGCTCTCTCCACAACTGTATTCATAAACGTAATTAAACCCTGGTCGATATGATGCGTTATTATCAGGGGCCAAGTGGTAACCGTCAGCCAAAAACGTGTGCACTGGAATGACTAGCCCTCCACCGCCATCTCCAGCTCATACTTACCTGGCAAGGGAGATACCGTGATCAAG